>NW_024704743.1:5164552-5207052 GCF_018977255.1 Callorhinchus milii | reverse complement strand
CAGTAATGCTCCACGCAAACAGTGAATTTATGCATAAGAACTTGCTCGGTAAAAGAAGACTAAGGTCCATCTAGTTCGCCTTACACCATACTGGCAGTCGCTTGACATGTCGTGTCCCAAACTATACGCTGTACCCTGAGATATTATTTTCTACCCTGTGCATGTTTTAGATGGACAATGTACCCATTTCCATCACCGGAAGGCGATGATACATGCAAATACATTATGATTTATCCTTAAACAGTGAATTGACTCTGTACGTCACTTGATTACGTCACTAAAGTCATCAAAATGGTCAGTGTGGAAAACAAAAAGCTCCTGTGAGGCGAGCGTGCTAACCACTACGCTACAGAACTCCAGAGATTAAATCGGTCAATACAAAAAACATCGCCGCAAACTATAAGGAAACAAATATTCAGATTGGAAATAAAATGAATGTGTGGAAGAATTTTGTTGGAAGCTTAACTAACTCTCTACCCTTGGCCTAGAAAAAGATTCCAGCATGATCTAACGGGTATAAAATGGACAAATGAGACGGGAATATTAGCAGTCCCAACACCTCTAAACATTCTACTATTGTAATAATAATAATAATCCTTGCATTTGATACAGCATCTTATCATGTCTTCGATGTCTCAAAGCGCTTCACAGAATATACTGTAAAGTGAATTGACTGTATATATTTGTGGGCGAAATGCAGCAGCCAATGGCGCACAGCAGTGTGTCCCACAAACACACTATTTTGTGTAGGGTGAAGCTGGGGAAGGCGTTGGAATCATCCAGCTCGGAAATGACGAAGGAGTGGACGAGACAGAAACGGAGGTGGAAAAAAGCGGTCCTGGTCAGGGAACAGATGTGTTGTAGAAAGGAAAGCCGGGGATCGAATCTGGGTGCTAACCACTACGCTACTCCACAAGTTAAATCGCTCTCACTCTCTTTTGGTGTCTCTCTCACTCAGAGAGACAGCGAGTGTTGTGTGATGTCGTTGTGCGCAAATTGACTGCCATGCTTGCCTACAGAATACAGTGAATCCTTCAAGACACATCTCAGGACTCACCTCTTCGACTGCACCTTCAGTCACTCTCCCACCACTACCCTCCCTGCCCTCCACCCCTCCTGATCCCAACTCCCAGCTCGGGTCCTAATCCCTGACTGTCCAGTGCCTTGGGACGTCCTCCCGACGTGAAAGGAGCTGTGTAAATGTAATTTGTTGTTGTTGTTGACACGGTTAAGCATTTTGAGACATCCTCCTGATGGGAAAGATGCTATATTTTTTAATAACCTGCATGTTATCTGTGTATATATATATAGGATTATATATATTATATATATATTCCTTGCATTTGATAAGTCTTTATCATATCTTTGAGACCCACTTCACAGAATATACTGTAAAGTGTATTGACTGTATACTTTGTGGGCGAAACGCAGCAGCCAATTTGTCCCACAAATAGGCATGGATTGAGTGACCCCATTTTTATTTTACTTTTTTTTTCTTTGAAGGGATAACCCCAACTGAGTACCTTTATTTCCCAGAATTTGGTCTAAACTAATCAAATCCAGTCTATAATAAGAATAAGAAGGAAGTCCATATGGAGTTAGACCAAAAATAAGCCACGTCTCTGGAGAAAGAAAATCGCCCAGGTCTCTGGGGAAGAAAAATTTTGACTAGTACAAAACATGAGGGGTAAGGGAACCCCATTGGTTTTGTTCAGTTATTAGCACAGCGGACTGAACAAAACCAATGGGGTGCCTTACCTGTTGTCATCAAACTAAGTTCATTTCACTTTTTAATCACAATTAATGAATATATTTTGTACACACAAGATTATGCTGTTACATGTGGCTCTCAGTTAACCTTGTAGTAAAGGCTCTGCCCGATATTGTAGAACCCTGAACGGACCAGAAGGTCCAGGTTGGATTCTGCTTAACCAGTGCTGAGCGTGAAAAGGTACAAAAGAGAATCAAGGCGGTACTAGCTTTAGTTAACACCGCAAGTTTTCCGCAAGTAACTGTAAAGGTTTACCTTGGGAGCTCAGGTTTTTACTGGTTTCTTACTTCCTCAAAAGGTGAAGAACAAACAAGATATTTGTCTTTTTTGCCACAAAATATTTGTCCTTCATGTAAAAACTATAACACAGAGTATATGGCAACGGGTCAAGACTCATTGAATCACAGGATTAATAGTTTTAGCCCGTCACCAATTGGGCATTTACTAGCTGGATTAAATTACATGTGCATAATGTAGATTATTGATTAAATCAGATTTTCTACAAGAGGGTCTGAGTGAGGGAGAGAGACTCTGAGATTTGTGTATTCGCCGTGCAAGTGAGAGGACACGGATTTGATTCCTGGGTAGGGCAAAACCTTAGGCAAGTGTTCTTACTCCACACACACGCCTCAGTTTACCTAGCAGTAAGTAGGAACATGGGTGTTAGTCAAGCGACGGATTGGTTTCTGGGGGTAATAATCCTTCCAAAAAATCTTAATCTATGGCTGTTTGTGGGGCACTGCTGTGTGCAATTGACTGCCACGTTTCACCCACATAATAGTCACTTTACAGTGAATCCTGTGAGTCGCTTTGAAATGTCTCAATGACGTGATAAGGCTCTGTGTCAAATGCAAGGATTAGTATGATACTGTACTGGCCAGTACTATACTGAGCTGTGCTGTTACGAGTTAGGGGTTGAATAATACGAGTCATGCAAAGTAATCTAAGTGGTTTTGATTGGAAACTGAATGGAACTCAGGTGAATATACAACTTAAGCAATTATACGATTTATAAAGCTTAGACTTAACCGAGCGTTACTGTATAATACGCAGTTTTTATTTTATCTTTCAAAGTTTTCCCTGGAACTCATCGATTAAATGACTAGCGCTTTCTGTGATGAAGACATGAAATGAGACAGATTTCTGTTAGGAAATAATATCTCGGTATACAGTATATAGTTTGGGACATGACATGTGCACGTGTCTGCCACGTTGGTGGAAGCACCTTGATGGAACTTGGATCTTCTTTTGTCAGCAATTTTTATCTGAGGGTGAAAAGCTAAGCGGACGAATGTAATTTGATGTTTTGTGCTGAAAGTGTAAAAGCTCCTGACCTGCTTATGAGAGGTCTGACTAAAGTCTGATTTCCTCGTCTAAGTTCTCAGGAGAGGGAGAGAGAGTGAGCTGAGCTAATGAGCCAGCTGCACTCCCAGGAGAACTAGTCCGGGGGCACGAAGCAACCTCAGGACACAGATCACAGAAGGCGAGAGGACGAGCTGTGAGTCCCTCAAGCACGTACCTCAAGCACAAAGTGAACTACTCCACGTACTCACTCACCCACTTCTGGGGAGCCACGCTGGTCTATCACCGCCTGGGCAAGGTGGGCTCCAACGGCTCATTGCGCTCACAAATCGCCACTCGCACGTCTCAAGTTAATGACCATTCCCGTCTTTCAGTGTCTTCTGGTCTTTCAGAACATGATAAGTACCGCTGTGAATATTGCTCTGGAAAATTGATGGGAGATTTTGGAGACCCTGAAGGAAGGGGAGAATTTTGAGACAGCAAATTTCGCCTGGAGGACACAGGTAACAGCTTCCACTAACAACATCGACAACAAATAATTATAATAATTAGTTATTCCTTGCACATGGAAATCCCAGAGATAGATTTTTGGAATGGAATGCGCACTCTTTCCATGGAGGGACACATCCTGTTTACCTAATTCTGGAGAGTATTAGGCACAGGTTGGCAAGAGCCAAGGCTTGGGGACCCCAGAGCGTGCGTTGGGGTAACTGCTGGAGTCTAACCGGCTATAACCGTGTGTGTAGGTGGGATGCATGTAAATCTCAGCTTGGTTTAAAGACTCTTAAGCATGGTGTTGGGTTTCATAGATGGTTACCGTCAAGTGTAGAATTTTTTTGTATTCAAACAGAGCAGCCATGCTCACACAGGCTCCCAAACAGGCTGGAGGTCAGTGAGCATTTAATCTGGACTTTTGTTGGCCACGACACTACAATCCATTACACATTTACATTGTGGCTTTCACAACAGGAGAACATCCCCAACCGCTTAGCATTGCTGGCTGAGCACTGGCTGGCTCCTGTGGAAGCTAAGGGCTTAGGGAGAGGAAAGATGACTGAAAGTGCAGTCAACGAGTTGGACCTTGAACAAGGGGGAGACAGACAGTGAGGCAGAGGGACTGTGGGATGAAACTCCAGAGAGCGGGGACAGAAAGGCTGAAAGGCCGTCCGACGGTGGGGTGGACACGATGAGGGATATGAAGCATGCTGCTGCTTGCTGAACAGAGAAAGTGGCTGGGGTGGGATGGTTTGAAGAGGTTGCAGAAGGAAGGTGGGGGGAGATCGTGGAAGGATTTAAAGGTGATAAGGATCTTGAACTCAACCCACTAGGGGATGGGGAGCCAGTGGTGCTTGTTGTGGCAAAGAATTCTGGATAGTCTGGAGCTTGTGTAGGGAAGAGCTGGGAAGTCTGACGAGCAGAACATTCGTGGAGTCCTGTAGCTCAGTGGTTAGAGCACTCGCTTTGCAAGTGAGAGACCTGAGTTCAATTCCAGGCAGAGGGCGAAACCTTGGGCAAGTTTCCTTACTCCACACAGAGCCTAATAATAATCCCTCCAAAACCAAAAACAATAATAAATTGGTCATTTTCAATCCATATGACTGTTTGTGGGACATTGCTGTGCGCAATTGGCTGCCGCGTTCGCCCACAAATATACAGTCAATACACTTTACAGTGTGTTCTGTGAAGCGCTTTGGGACGTCCTCCCGATGTGAAAAGCGCTATTTCAAATGCAAGGACTATTATTATTATTGGCATAGTCAAAGGCAGAGGTAGTGGCCGAGTTGGTAATACTGGATTTCGGAGATGGGGAAAACAGAGTGGGTTTAAAGGACAGTTAGTTCGGAGTTAAACAAGACACATAGGCTATGTGAGGTGAGAGAAACTCTTCTCTTTTTCAACAATATCCTAGGATCTTTAACATTGGCCACTATACTCTAATACAGCCACGTAGCCAACAAGACCATACACCAAGCTCTGTACTCCCATCATACCAGTCCTCGCCAGGCACCACTGACTCCCCATCACACACACAAAACTTCACACACCCATCACCTCAGTCCTCACCAGGCACCACTGATTCCCAATCACAGATCGTTACACCCATTTACAAATTTCTTCATGCCCTGGCACCTCCCTAACGCTCCAACCTGTTTTCTCCCCACTCCACTATTCGCCTGCTTCGCTCAGATGGCCCCCAGCGTCCTGAACGTCCTTCATCCCCCTCTGCTCCACCATCAGCGGCCGTGCTTTCAGCCATTACCCTCCGAAACACTGGAACTCTCCGCCTCAATCCCTCCAACTTGGCTCCTCCTTCACCTTCTTCAGATCACAGCCCCTATGGTCAGCCCCTCTCCCCAGCTTGATGTCAGGCTCCGCCACTGTTAAGCGCTCTGAGATGCTGCCCCATATGAAAGGCGCTGTATAAAGGCAAGTTGTTGTTGTTGAAAATCTACAGAAGTGTAGAGGAATATAAACAGAGTGCCACAAATGCAGGTTTTTCACACCTCTCCGTTTATTTTCAATTATTATACACAAATAGACATCTACCATATTAGACATACAATATCAGCATCAACTGAGAAATACCAAAAAAACACACTTTTGTACCAAAAATGACATGAAAGGTATTGGGGAGGATTCCTTAGATCCGGGTAAACATGAGCCCATGCACGTTCCCAGATACAAACACTCCATGTGAACGAGAAAATTGGCAGTTATAAATTTTCGCCTGTTTTGACTCCCCTTTCGTACAGCCAACAAGTTTCACAAAAGAACTCTTATTTGATCGATTTAGCTATTCTTCTCTACCCACCCACACCCCACACACACACTTGACTACTGTGAGCTTTCTCTCCACCAATCGACCGATGAAAGTTAACAGATTTGAGTGAGGATTCACAGTGGATAGCTACCACTATCTCATGAGTGCCCAACCTGACAAACAAAACATTTTGTGTTAACATCTGCATTCAAATGCAGCCACAAAACTCAAAAAGCTCAATACTAGCCAGGAGGGTAGTTGGCCTCTCAGTTCACCCATTCCCTCTGGCCACAGCATCCTCTCTACAGGCCCTTACCAGCCACGCTCCAACCTTTACACCAGGAGGAGGGGCACGAGGAGACCAGCACCTCCACCCGGGTACGATCGCTGTTCCTACACTGCTGCTCGGTCAATCCTGGAGCTTTCTGCTCTGGACTGTTGTGGGAGGACCATTACAACAACGCTGTAAAGACCAGGCCCACGGTCACCTTACCAGGGCAGCCGGGAACAGGAAATACATGCTGGCCCTCTCACTAGCTCTCACATCCCCAAAAGGAGTTAAAAAAAATTTAAAAAGTGCTTTTGTCTAAACCAAAAATAGCAGATTCCACATCAGATAACACCTCAACGTGCTGCTCCGAGGGGATGTAGATCAATGAGTAAGATAAGAAAGGGGGTGAGATTACTGACCGTAAAAACAAAGAGGTAGCAGGAGATTGGCCCTGGAAAAACTGCAAATGTAAACTATAAAGATGGAAGTGTGAGAATCCACTCTCCTCTCCATCACTGGCTCTATACAGCCACAAAGGGCAAGGAATTTCACAGGCGTTGGGACAATCCCCCAGGCAAAACTGCTCATTCATTTTGTAACTGATTGTAGGTTGTTGCTGTGCAAATTGGCCGTTGCATTCATCCACAAACACAGTTACTACACTTCACAGTAAGTCCTATGAGGTGCTTCATCAAAGCAATGATCCAATGTAAAGAAACCAAAAAAAAGGAGGGAATTAAATGCAGCTGCTTCGATACTAAATTGGGATGTCCGACTCGGTGTGTGTGGGGAGGGTGGTGTGTGTGTATGAGACATATTAAAGCTTGGTTTATTTCTGTAGATTCCTGATGCCTCACTCCATCTCCCTGCCATCTCCAATGCAATTAATTCCCATGTTTCAGATTGTGGAGGGAGCCAGCGAAGGAGAACACCTCCATCAAGTACATGGAAAAAGGTCTGCTCTGACACTCAGTTACACGACTGTACTACCCACAGCTTGCAGCATCTCCATCAGGTGTTGATGGCCATTTTAGGGAGAGGCCACTGACAGCTCAGTGTCGGGCAGTTACACTGTTAAACACTGCGGTTACAATCACTGAGTGTGTGGGCTCAGGTATGAAGGACAATAGTGCTTTTTACAAATGGACCCCAGATCAGCCTTTGTCTTAGGAAAATTCAAAGCAAATCAGGAACTAAGTCACACAACTTTCAACCGCAATATACAAAATATTGGTCCTTTGTAAGCAAGTGGTTAAATACCCTTTTATGCGCTTGATACAAGTCACTGAACATCAGGACCAACTGTGCCCTTATTTAGCCTCAAATGAAACCGGTCACTTGTGCCAGGAGTCACTGTAGGTCAGAACTGACTGCACCATGACTCAATTCCCACTTAAAGACCATACTTTTTGATCGTGCTTACGGTCACCTCCTCCCTCTCTCTCCCCCTGGCTCGGTGTCAGACTCTGCCACTGTCAAACGTTCCGGGACGATGCCCCGCTTGAAGGGCACTATATAAATGCAAGTTGTCGTTGCTGTATTGCCCACACTCATGGGGGTGACCCTGAAGTAAGCTCATTTCCTTACACAGTGGAAACTAAGACATCACAAGAGTGAGACTGTCTCAGACAATGCCCAGTGCTGGCATCCCAGCTGCCTTGTCTCTTGGAGAGAAGATAAAATGGCCCTGGTTGACAGTGACTGAAACATCTGGTTTGCATTGGGAGAAGGGGAAGAACATAAACGTGCTTTACACATTCAGGATTGTACACTCCATGGCCATGCTGACGACAAAGCAGCAGGAAGTGCCACTCAATGGAGAAACTGCTCTAAAAACATCCCTCATATAATTGTCTGCACTTCTTTCAAGAAATAAAAGCATTTTCTTCCAGTGTCCCATAAACTGGGAACCAGAATCCGCAATCTCAATGCTTTCCAGCTTCAATATCATTATTACAACAACAAAATACACTTGTATAGCGCGCTTCACGCTGGAAAGACGTCCCAGGGCGCTGGACAGTCAGGTTTTTTTTTGGAGGGAATAGAGGGAGGGAGTGCAGAGGCCAGACAACCAACAAAAAAGGCCCTTCAGTTTATTTGGGATAGGGTGACCATACATCCCCGATTCCCAGGACAGGCACCAGATGAGGGATTGTGTCCCTGGAGCCAAATTTGCTCCGTATGGAGTTTAGCACCAAACTGCGCGAGAATAACAACATTGTAAACCAGAGACACTCATCAGAGAAACACAACACACTTCTCCAGTCACCGCCAGGGATTGTGGGGAGTTCAATTATTTTCATGTGTCCTCGGATTTGGTTTAAAGTACAGCCCCCTATCTTGCTGCCACACCCTACAGTGCAGCAAACACCCTGGCCTCTACAACACTTCCCAATAACACCCACCCCCCTCCCCACCCCGGGTAAAGAAATACATCCTGGTGGCTGTGGTGAAGCTCTGGCCTCTTGTTCTGCTGCCCTCGTGTTTGCCTACAAAACTTTGCAGTCACTAACCTCCACCGAAAACCTTATGAAGCACTTTGAGACGTCCTCCTGACGCGAAAGGCACAGAATTAAATCCAATCAGTCCTCAAATACAGAAACGCTGAAGAATAGGATTAGAGCGAGGACTGCTCCATGGAAGTTCTCACCCTCTAACAAACTACAAGAGTCTCAAATGCAAAATTATTTGTGAAATTGAAAGAGTTTCTTTCTTAAAAAAGCAACAAAGCAGCCACGAATCTCAATAAGAGCAAGAGATATTGCCTCAGAGTTCCCGACATTATCATGGGGGCGGGGGGGGGGATGCTGGGTGAGCCATTCACACTGCACCGATATGCCCAATACAAAGACTTGATAAGTTCCAGAAACAACTTGTATATAGGAATGTGCAGGGCTGGAGAAATACTGTGGATCTTCTGGTTAGTCCCTGGTGAAGAGTAAAATCCTCCTCAGTTATCCCTCGATCGATATGATCAGTAGATATCTATCTAATTCCTCCTTCAATCTGTTGTCAGTTCATCTCCATTGGAGTCTATTCTGCTCTGTATTCACAGTGAGAGACAGGAAATAAACAATGTTCAATGGTCACTTGGCAGATTTAAGCACTGTACCCCTCACTGAAAACTGCTGCTTATGGAAGAAGCCAGGATAACTCCCACCCCAGACAGCACTCACTCCGAGCCAGCCCTGGCACCCAGCAACTCACTGGGAAGAGAGTTCTACTATCCCAATTATTGCTATGTACAATTAAAATATTAAACAGGCATTCATCATGTCACTCCATACTGCTCTCTCGTGTTGCCATGGTTAATGCTGAATGCCTGAACTGTACACCTTGTGCACCTACTCTAGCTCCTGGGAAAATAACAGATATTCCGAAGGGAATCAAGCAATCTGAGCCAGGCAGGTCCACAGTACTGCTGATGACAGCACAGTCTTGGCTCTTGCCAACCTGCGCCTCATACACTCCGGAATTAGGTAAGCAGGAAGCTCAGGGAGAGAGTGCGCATTCCATTCCAACAATCTATTTCCTGGATTTCCACCTGTAGGTGGGATACATGGAAATCTCATGCTTGGTTTGGATACGGTGATGGGTTTCCGTATGTGTCAAGACACCCGGCAAGACCAACAAAAAAGCAAAAATGACAGAATATAACCATGCCCACACCTGGACTACTCCTCTCTCCCTCCTCTTCCCCAACTCTGACCACAGCAGCAATGAATAAACTACTGATCTCAGTCTGCAACTACCTCTGCAGCTTCCAACATCAGTGATTCTTACCCAGGTCTAGGCAAGCTTTAAAGGGTTTAAACTTGACACAGGGGTGGTTGCGGTAGGTATAAGAGAGCACCCAAACCGATTAAGGAACTCCTTAAAGCTACCAGTGTAACAGGTCTAACTCCAAAGGTTGACGAAAAATAAACAAAAAAAAATAACTAGGAGAAAAACAATGGAGCTGTACTTGTATTAGTGCAAGAAGTCTGACAAACAAAATGTGTGATCTGAAGGTCTTGTAGGGGAAGACACATTGGACATAATTAGCGTCACAGAGACATGGTGGAATGAATCCAATCAATGGGATAAGCATCTGGAAGGTTATAAACTGTTTAGGAGGGACCCTATTGGGAGAACGGGAGGTCTTGCTAATCCAATTTACTGGTTTTCTTTGACGGTGTGACAAGGGAGCTTGATAAAGGTAAGGCTGTGGATGTTGTATATCTGGAATTCAGCAATGTCTTTGATACAGTTCCTCTTGAGAAGCTGGTACTGAAAGTAAAGCGGGAATCAGTGGAGATATATTACAATGGATATGCAACTGGTTGTCCGGAAGAACTCAGAGGATGGAGCTACAGGGAATGTCATCAGACTGGGAAAATTTTACCAGTGGAGTTCCACAAGGGTATGTTTTGGGATCTCTGTTTAATATTTTTTATAAATGATCTGGAACTAGGAGTCGCAAGCACAGGGGCTAAGTTTGCAGATGACACCAAGCTAATGAAGGTGGTAAATTGCAAAGCTGAACAAGATAGGTTACAGGAGGATTTGAACATACTTAGGAATTGGCCAGATCGGTCGCAGATGAAATTCAATGTGGAGAAATATAAAGTACTGCACATGGGGACAGAAATCCTGGAAGGGACTATTATATATGGAAAATAAAAAGCACCTGAGGAGCCTGATTGACAATCAATCGAAGCTCTCCCAACAATGTTCTGTGGCAGTGAGTAAAGCAAACCAGATGTTGGGATGTATCAAAAGATCAACAGCAAGCCAAAATAGTGGGGTAATCCTGCCACTGTATAAATCAGTGGTGAGACCATACTTAAGAGTACTGTATACAGTTCTGGTCGCTGCAGTACAAAAGGTATATTGGAAAAATCAAGAAGATACAGAGGAGGGCAACCAAAATGACTGAGGGAATGGAGGAACTGGACTATGAGGAGCGACTAAAGTAAATTGGGCTAGAAAAGAAAAGATTGAGAGACGACATGATATCCGTTTTTAAGATTCTAAAGGGGCAAGACAATAAAGATCATGACAGGCTGTTTCAACTTGTCCAGAATAGTAAAACCAGAGGACACGGGCTGCAATTGAAAAACTCAGAAAAATCTACCCACATACTATTTCAGTGAGTGAAGAGTGAACCTATGGAACAGGCTACCAAGGGAGACAGTTGAAGCAGGAAGTGTTGATTCTTTCAAACACAGATCAGATAGTTTTCTTTTAGGAAATAACATTGTGGGATATAATACATAGATAGCTTGGGATATATGTGCATGCGACCACCAGGAAGGTAGAAGGCGAACTACATGGACCTTGGTCTTTTTGTGTCTAAGATTTCTTATATTCAGTCACAAATGACCTGCTTTAGGCTGAAAATTTCTGATTGGGTTCAGCATTGACTGTTTTTACTGAGTTTGTTCATCAATAAAATAAAATGTATGAGCAATATCTCACACACACTCCCTCTAACAACTTCACCCCCACTCTCCCTCTGCCACTAGCAGCCATTATACAGCAAGTAACTGTGAGGGACCCCAAGGACTCAAACAGCACTTAAAGTACTAATAGACTGAAGGGGAGTTGAGGTCAGGATCCTGGGACTCATTAAAAAGCAGCTCAAAGCTGAGCCGGGGGTCAGTAGGGTGCGCATTCTGGAAGGATGAGATTAGATCTGCCAAACCAGACACCAAGCGCCGTGCCATGCATTTTCCTCACAGAAATCTCCCCCTTTCCCCAGTGAGAAACTCCTCTATTTCCTTCATTTCCCTCCCTCCCGTCCCCATCCTACCTTTGCCACCTCCCAACCTGGCCGTTCCCTTTGCCCAGTAATCATCACCTTGCTTCATGTCTCCTGCCCCACCATCGCCATTTTACCCCCTCTGTCTGCAGTTCCATTCCTGGAGTGTCTCAAACTCGCTCTCTCCCTCCCCTCTTTCAAGGCACATCAAGACCTAATTCTTTGACTGCACTTTCTGTCATCTTTTTCCCTTGCATCCCTGCTCCCATCCCGAGCTCAGGTGCCCATCCAGGAGTGTCGAGAGCTTTGAGACGTCCTATGAAGTGAAAAAGCTGCTGTGTAAATTATGTTGTTTCTGGAAAGGAAACAAAATTTTGCTTATGCGGCCCGCAGACCTTTCTCAAAAACAGAAAACAGCCATCGGCAGTTAAAAGGTTGGACACTCCTGAACCAAACCAACAACTGTCAGGATGGGGAAGGTCAGAGAAGGGGATAAAGTCAATCGGAATATGACTGCCCACACTCAGCGCTGATTGTAGCAGGAAAGGGGGTGAAGGAAGGCTCAGGGTTTAGACTGGCATTGGATCACTGAAATGATCTGCAACAAAGCACTTAGGAACACTTTGATCCAGCGCCGTTCACATCAGGACATTTCAAAGCGCTTCATAGGACATACTGTAAAATGCAATGTATTTGTAGGCAAACCCATTTGCACAAAGCAATGTCCCACAAACAGCCATAAACAACAACAAGTTACATTCGGATAGCTCCCTTGGTGTCAGGAGGTCGTCCCAAAATGATGGACAGTTAGGGATCCACACCCGAACTGGTGGTTGGGATGAGGATTACCAAAGGTACGGTCGAAGAGGAGGGTCTTGAGACAGGTCTTGAAGGAGGCAAAGAAGCAGAGGGACTGGGGGATGGAGTTCCAGAGGGTGGGGGCAGAGTGGCTGAAGGCCCGTCCACCAATGGTGGGGCGGGTAAGGCGGGGGATGTGAAGCAGGCCAGAGCCCGCTGAGCGGAGAAAGGGGACAGATTGGTGGAGTGTTAGGAGGTCACAGAGGTAGGAGGGAGCAATGCCGTTGGAGATCTTTGAAGGTGAGGACCAGGATCTTGACCTGTATCCTGAGTGATGGGGAACCAGTGGAGCCCGGCGAGGATGGGGGTGTTAGAGTCGCATAAAGTGAATGATCAATTGTATCTAGGGATTGTTGGCCAAGACACTGGGAGAGAATCTCCCTTTTCTTTTCCAATAGTGTTATGGAATTTTTAATGTGCATCTGAACAGACGGTTTAATGTCTCATTTAAAGGATGGCGGCTCCAACAATGTAACACCTCACCCAGCACTGCATTGGAGAGTCATCTGTGAATTCCAAGTCCCTCAACCATCTGACTCAAGAGGCAAGAGTGCTACCAACTGAGCCAGACGGCCACACACTGAGCCGGGTTGACACACAACCACGCTAAGTTCAGACTAAATTTAAGACATTTTCCACAATCCTGCACCATGTTAAACTTGAAGACAAAATGATCTTACAGCTGGGACTCGGTGGAATTTCTGGCCCAAGACTGTGTGTAATCCAGTTGAAGGATCGTGTCATTCAGTCTACCCGAGTGACTATCTATCTGACGGTCTATCTATCTGAGCCAGCAGGTTTGAAACGGGATGTTTATAGAGGCCACATTTGCTCCAGTTTGTTTTCTGGTGGGATTGTCGGGCTGTTTCAATTGAATGGAAGGAAAATGAGATTGGAGCGGATTGCTGGCCCAGCACTGGCAGCAGGAAGTCCAGTGCACGCTGACATTCCTGTGATTCTCTGGGGCAGAAAACGACGACACAAGAGAAGGATGGCCGTGCCAGATTCAGTGTGGAGGAAAGGACCAGCCCTCGGCAGCCCCAGGGTGAGTGGTGCGGGCAGCCTGCAGCCCTTGCGGATGTGCGATTGACAGTGACACTGCCCGACACGGGCAGCGCTGACCGGTTTCTCAGTAGAAGGATCCGTTGTCTCTGACAGCAATGAAGGGCAGGCTACACGTGCTGCCGCCTTTGCTGGTGGTTTTCCTTTTGTTCCAGGTAAGTAGCGAGCCTGAGCTTCTGCTGTTGTCCGTCATTTTCCTGCTGTTCTCCTTGTCGCCGGCTGAGGACGTGGGGCCCAGCAGGGATTTCCGTTCGGCCTGCTGTGGAGACAAGCCACATGTCATTGGGGGTAAATATTATCTCGTGGAGATGTTTCAAAGTGCTTCACAGGATTTGCTGTAAAGTCCAATGATCTTGTGGGCGAACGCAACAGACAATTTGCACCAGAGCAGTGTCCCACAAACAGCCTTGGAGCAAGTGACGAATTTTATCTGGGGGATTGTCGAGCAGGAAACCAGGAAACTCTCTTCTCTTTTCCACTAGGACCATGTGATTGTTAACATCTACCTGAACAGGCAGGGACAGGAGCTTGGTTTAACGCCTCATCTGAAGGACAGCAACTCACATGGTAGTGTTGGGAGTGTCAACCTGGACTGTGAGCTCAAAGTCCCTGATGTGGGGCTTGAATCTACAACCTTCCAGCTCTGAGGTGAGAACGATACCACTGAGCCACGTTGAGACCACAGATATAATAATCTAGTTGTGTAAACCATTTGCACACCTCCTCTTTCACAATCACTGCTTTAAGGTCATGCAGGATTTTGGGAAAATCATTAAATGCAATATTAATGTGGACGTCACATTTTCCACAGTTCTTAAAAAGAAAAGCAGCTGCCAACTTAACACTGAGTTAAGAATTTTCCAATTTCGCATCATCTTACAATTAGAGCTAAGCCATTTAGGAGTGAAACTAGGAAACACACAAAGGGTAGTGGAAATCTGGAACGCTCTCCCACAAAAGACTGTGAATGCTGGATCCATTCACAGTTTCAAAACTGAGGTGGATTAGATATTTGTTAGGTCAGGGTATTAAGAGATATGGGCCAAAGGCAGGAAATTGGAGTTGAGGTACAGATCAGTAGTGATCTAATAGAATAGCGGAACAGGTTCGAGGGGCTGAATGGCCTCCTCCTGTTCGTAAGTAAATCCGCGAGATGTTAGAATGTTAAGCCGATGTTGTGGAGAGTGAAAGCTCACCACGCTGTGTTGCTCGGAGATGTTCGGGGTGATCACAGACACGCTGACCCCCTCAGTGCTGAGACTCTTCAGGAGCTGCACCACCTCAGCGTGCTTGGCCCACCGGCAGTCCGTCCCGTTCACTGTCACAATGTAGTCACCTTCCTTCAGACCTGCTTCCTACCAATGTTAAAACACATGCCAGCCTGAGCAACCTCCATCTCCCACCAACACAAACACCGATTAATAAAATGCCTCCTTCAGCAGCCTCAGCACAAACAGGCAAACATCCAAACAACGTCGTACCCAATTCCTGCTGTGCCACATCAAGGCTCGATTATGGGAACTCCCTCCTCATTGGCCTTCCCAATTCTTCGCTTCACAAGCTGCAGATCATCCAAAACTCTGCCGCTCGTATACTCTCACGCACCAGGCTCCGTGACCCCATCACTCCCACCCTCGCCCGACTCCACTGGCTCCCCATCCCCCAGAGGATCGAGTTCAAGATCCTCGGCCTCATCTTTAAGGCCATTCATGGCCTTGCCCCCTCCTACCTCTCTGACCTGCTGACTCCCTACCAACCTGCCCGCTCCCTCCGTTCATCGGGCTCTGGCCTGCTCCATGTCTCCCGCCCGACCTACCATCGGTGGCCGGACTTTCAGCCTCTCTGCCCACACTCTAGAACTCCATCCCACGGTCCCTTCGCCTCGCTTCCTCCCTCACCTCCTTCAAGGCCGGTCTCAAGATCCTTCTTCGACCGTGCCTTTGGTCTCCCTTCCACCTCTCTGCCTTCCCTCACCCCTACACCACCCCTCCCCCATGCTCGGGCCCCGACACCTGATTGTACAGCGCTCTGGGACATCCTCCCAACGTGAAAGGCACTCTATAAATGTAATTTTGTTGTTGTTGTTGCCACCAGCACCAGTACTTCTCCACTGCAGGAATGTTACACACTGGCCAGCCTAACACAAGTCAAAAGGGAACTGAATGCATACAGAAGCAAAATTCTGAACGAGCACAAGGAAAGAGCAGGGGGATTACAGTGAAAAGCTGCAATGGGGGACCGAGCACCAGCACAGACATGATGGGATGTGACTGCAGTGTTGCATTGGGTGAGCAGAGACATGATGGGGTGAGAGCAGGAAATGGGACTAGAGAAGAGAGCTCCAGTGGGGGAGCGACAACCAGCACAGACATGATGAGGAGCGTGCAGGGAATGGGATTAGAGTAGAGAATTCCAATGGGGGAGTGAGCAACAGCACAGACATGATGGGAAACGAGCACCAGGCACAGACACCATTGGGTGAAGCTCCAGCAGCAGACACAGTGAAGAACAGAGCTGCCTAATGAGGAGTGTCCCAAAATAAAATGTGCAAAAGCGAGCCCTTCTCAAGGGCATTGTCTATAACTGCTCCTTGTGTTCCTGATCCCAGCAGCCCTCTCACTCTGATATTTCAGATTTCCCATCTAAACATACGTACATCTGCACATCCCTCGGGAATGACTCCAGCAATCAGCACGGGAGAATCTCCGCGCAGCGTGAAGCCGAACCCCCACTCACTCCTCTCCAGGTGGACGGTCCTGGCCGGGCTGCAGTGGTTCTTGGCAGAGAAAACGGCCAATGGTCCCTGGGGAGTGAGGTTAAAAAAGAAAACGGATGATTCCTCTCGAGCAGCAGGTAACAGAAATGCCTGACTGAGACCTAGGCGAGGTCCAGATTTTTTTTTAATAACAACAATAATTTATCATTTAATGCCTGTGAAGATCCACACCCCAAAAATGTTGAAAATAATAATAATAATAATCCTTACATTTGATTCAGTGCCTTACCACGTCTTCTAGACATCTCAAGCACTTCACAGAATATACTATAAAGTGAATTGACTATATATTTTGTGGGTGAAACGCAGCAGATTCGATTGAGTGACAAAATTATTATTATTAAAGCAAAATTTTTTGAAAGGATTGTTACCCCCAGAAAGTGATCCGCCAATCAACTAACAACCGAGTTCATAACTACAGAGGCGTGTGGGTAAGGAAAATGACCTAACGTTTTGTCCTGCCCAGGAATTGAACCCAGGTCCTCTCACTTGCAAGGTGAGTGCTCCAAGCACTAAGCTGCAGCACTCCACATAATAATAATAATAATCCTTGCATTTGACACATGCCAGTACAGTATAAAACCTGGGAGCTCAGGTGGCAAAAGGTGTCCAGTGCAGTGATTTGCCTACAATTTCAAACAATCTTTAATTGAGTGGAGCGTGAGCACATTAACCTGCAGCTCTCTGTAGCACTGACACAATCGCCCACAAAACACAGTCACTCCACTGTACAGTAGTACATGTGAAGTATTTCAAGATGTCCTCCCAGTGTAAAAAACGCTGTACCAAATTAAGGATTATTACTCCAATGACATGATTTACAGACATTTTCATATCCTCATTGGGGCTGTTCTGAATTCCTAACCACCACATTGACCCTAACAGAATGCACCTTCCTCTCTACTTTCCAACGCTTCTAAAAACCCTACTTCTGAATGTTTCTTTGGTCATTTCCCATCTCCCACCCCATCTCTGAAAACAGCTTCATTGAACTGTGTGAAAGCTGTTGTTGTCATACTAACATTGATACAGTGTCTTTCAGGTAAACCAATGTGGCAGTGTGCACAAAACGCTTTGTGAAGCCTTTTGAGCCAGTTATCTAATGTGACGCTCTGTGCAAAATATTACAGATTACATGAACAAAAAGCGTAGGTATGTGAAGACAACTTCAAATGCCATCCTTTTACTAGACCATACACTGTTTGCACTTACCAATCGGTGGAAGATATCTGTGACTTTCACCTTGCAGAAGTTTGGAGTTTTAATTTCTGGCTTCTGTTGTGTTTTTGCTGTGAAGAAAGAGTGACATTAACTGACTGTCTGGATCGTGGGGATGTCCGTGGCATGGCATGGCTCCCCATATTCTGTATTAAGAGTCAACAGGGTAACTTTAGTGATGCATTGGATATCCCTGATATATTGATCAAGGGCATTTGACTGACATTTTGTGGGACATCAGTTCCTTTTTATAGTAAAATTGCAATATGATGCTAACCGTCAGCCAAAAGCCCTAATCTGGGATCAACTGCCACAGACACATTGATGTCTGAAGTGAGCAGACCTGTAAGGCTGTCTGGATTTGAATCTCACTGTCACCAGTGGCTGAATTCAGGCAACTATTCCAAAGTGACTAACACCCGAACAGGAATACCAGGAAGGGGATATGGGAAGTGAGCGACGTTATAATATATAATCCTCACATTTTTGATATAGCGCCTTATCACGTCTTCAAGACGTCACAAAGCACTTCAACAGAATATACCGTAAAATGAATTGACTGTATATAATGTGGGCGAAACACGCAGCCAATTCTGCACAGCAGTGTCCCACAAACAGTCGTGGATTGAGTGACCAAATTACTATCTTAGTTTTTTTTTTAATTTTTGAAGGGATAATTACCCCCGGAAAGGGATCCTCCAATCGACTAACAATCAGGTTCCTGCTTACTGCTCGGTAAACAGAGGTGTGTGGAGTACGGAAACTTGCCTAAGGTTTCGCCCTGCCCGGAAATGGAACCCGGGCTCACTCGCTGGCGAGGCGAGTGCTCTATCACTAGCTACAGTAAGCCATGCTACAAAACCCCTGGGTAACAGTCACACAGACATAATGGGCCAAATCCCTTCTTTACAGACAATGTTTTTCCGCACAGTTCTCTCTTCCACACACACACACACAAGGTGGGGGGAAAGGGATGGAAAAACAAACTAACGGTGAATTTCTGGAGCTTCGATGGTGTCGAAGAAGTCCTCCTCATGGTCGATGTGTGAGTACTTGTTGAGTGAGCGCTTGTGGGCCAAGGCTAGCACCTCCTGCAGAACATCCATCTTCCTCAGGATCTTGCACAGCCCGTGCATCCGCAGAGCCTCCTCGTGCTTAATGATGGCTTTCTTCAAGTGAGCCTTCCCTAAGGAGAGACAGAAAAGAACATCTGTGAAGAGAGGCCACGACGGCGGGAGCTTCAGATTCTCAGCCTCCTGCAGATAAAATAGCCCTAAATTTAGCGTGGTCCTAGCTGGACAAACAGCGGTAAGCTTGCCAGACCAGGGGTCTCAATGGCAAGCTATGCGGTTTTAGCTGGTCAGACTCCAGCAGTTACCCCAACGTACACTCTGGGGTCTCTTGCCAACCTGGCCTAATTCTCTCCGGAAGCAGGATGTTCCCTCCAGGGAACTCAAGAGCTTAGTTTGGATATTCTTAAGCGGATTAATGGGTTTCTACACATGTCAAAGAAGGCTGACAAAGAAAAACAGTAAAGTTGCACTAGCCAGTATTTATTACAATAATTTTGACTTTCGGGACAGCATCTTTCAGGTCAGGAGGATGTCCAAAGAGCTTCATATAATTTACTGTAAGTGCAGTGACCGTCTGTGTGGGCGAACCTAGCCGAAAAATAATAATAATCCTTACATTTGATATAGCGCCTTATTACGTTGTCGAGACATCTCAAAGCGCTTCACAGAAAGCCAGACTGAGACTAGAGGCTCTGACACCTCCCGTTTCTCACAGAATCTGCTACTTGGCTGTTTGTGAATGTTGCCCAAATTGGCCGCAACCATCGCCTCTGAAACATAAAGTCACTGCACTTTATAGGGTTTAGTACCCAGCTTGCGCCGTTCCTCCTGGTCCCTCAGGATGGCCAGCAGTGAGGGTCCCTGTGGAGCGCTGACATGTAGCTGCTGAAGCCCCTTCTCGTGTTCACTTTCATCGTCCTCAGCTCCCACTAAAGACAAAGAGGCAAAAAATAATAATAGTAACCCTTGTATTTGATATAGCGCTTTATCACGTTTTCGAGACGTCTAAAAGCGCTTCACAGGATACACTCTAAAATGCATTGACTGTGGAAACTTGCCCAACCCAGGAATCAAACTCAGGTCCTCATGTTTACGAGGCGAGTCCTCTAACCACTAAGCTATAGGATTCCTACGTAAAATGAGTTTCTATTTCCCTCCCTCTCCTCTCCCTGTGTCTCACAGCAGGATGTTTGCAGGTAAAGGCACCAGACTGGACACAATATTCTAACTGTGGTCTAAACTAAGGATTGATACAAGTATAGCATCATCTCTTTGCATTTATATTCTATAGCCCATTTATAAACCCTAAGATTCCATTAGTTTTGCGATAGCTATGTCCACCTGCCTTCTGACATGAAAGCATAGTATAAATATAAATTGTATTATTTTAGCAGCCTATCTCTATTTTTGTTATTGATAGTAGGAGGTGGGGAAAGCACATGGATAGATTTTTGCTTTAATTATGCAATATGTTATGAGCATTTGTCAATCACACTGGAGCCCTGCATGCAATCTCAACACGGTACAGTACTCACTTATATGGTCGCAGAGCGCAATTGCTGCAAAGTAGTGGGAGAGAGCTTTGAAGTACTCGGACTTAACCTGCACCATGGTCGTCCAAGAAAAGGGCACGTAGTCTTTCACTGGCGGCTGGGTCATCGTCTGATAGACTAAGGAGTACACGTCTGCCACCTGCACAGCAATAAGACAGAGAGTCAGACAGCAAGGGGTACCTTACACTCATACTAAATGGAAATGTGTGGGGTGGGGGAGGCGAGGAGGTGAAGTGCAGGGTGGGGGGGAACGTGCACATCTTCTGAGCAGAGGGCAGTAACCAATCCAGTTCAGCCGCCCCTTCATTCCTGGGACTCTTCACTGACTCAGCTTTCCATCCCAACTCTGAATTATTGTGTCTCCACCATACCACTCCACTCAGACCGCCGAGACCCTCACCCATACCTTTATCACATCCAGGTTCGATTAGGCCAATACTCTGCTCGCCGGCCCCTCCAGCTCTTCCCTTTTTACAAGTTGCAAGCCATCCAAAACTCCCTACTTCATGTCCTATCCCACACTAGACTCCTCATCCTCGCCCGGCTCCATTGGCTCGCCATCCCCAGTGGATCTAGTTTCAAGATCCTCATCCTTGCCTTTAAATCCCTCAAAGGTCTCGCTCTATCCTACCTCTGCGACCTCCTTCACCCTTACCAACCCACCCGCTCCCTCTGCTTGGCTGACACTCCCACCTTCCCTGCTCCACACCCACCCCAACATCAGCCCACTGGTATTCCATTTCCAGGTACCTCAGACTGGATCCCTCCCTCCCCACTTTAAAGGTACACCTCAAAACGTACCTCTTCGACCGCGTTTCGGACATCTTTCCCCTACTCACCCAACTCAGCTCCCACCCTCTGCTCCAGTGTTCAGCCACAACTGTCAAGCGCTTCGAGATATGTCTGACGTGAAAGGCGTGTGTAAATGTAAACCGTAGTTGTTGGCGTAGTTGTACCTGCCACTGAAAGACCTTACAATTGTGGGACACAAACAGCAACTGGCTGCCGAGTTTCGCCCACAAAATATACAGTCACTACACTTCACAGTATATTTTGTGAAGGGCTTTGAGACGTCGCGAAGACGAGATAAGGCGCTGTATCAAACGCAAGGATTATTATTATTATTATTCTCCTGGAGCCCGTTAATACCGTTTGGAAAATGAAGCTGTAACATTATAAGCAGGAATCAGTGTTGGACTGGGGGGATCCATGGACTGTCTCTTACCCGAGCGGCTTCCTGCGCACTCTGGAGCTGGGCCAGGAACTGAGCGCTGATGCCTGCCAGCACCACCTTCTCAAACACGCACTCCTGCACCTGTGCGATCATCAGCCTCACCAGCATGTTGAGGGACGACGTGCTCATGTCCAAGCTCGGAGCGTTCGAGAAGTTCTCCTTCAGGTAGTTCAAAGCCCCTAGGAGGAATGGACGCTGTGTTATTCTGACACTGAAAATGGAAGCCACAGAAACAGCACAGAACACAAACAAGCTTCGGGACTGAAAGTCAAGTTACTGACACACAAACCAGCAAACAGGAAAACAGGATTTGGGGCAGTTTGTGTTTTAACAATCATAGCCTGCAGATGTGCACAGAACGGACCGAGTCTGTGAAAATCAACATGATAAACAATGTTCAAGTGGAGCAGTCAATTACTGGAGATTGGGGCGTGGGCAGTCCTATGGTGGAGCTCAGTCCTCGCTGGTCTCAGTGCCTTTTCGCGTCACTCTACAGCACCCTTTCCTGGTGTTGTGGGTGACAGGTGGGTGGGGAGAGGTCAGGCTGGGGCTGTGACCCCAAATTCTTCTCATCTCCCAAGTTCTTTTGCCAATCATCTTGAAACTGTGTCCTCTGGTTACTGACCCACCTGGCAGTTGGAACAGTTTCTCCTTATTTATCAAAACCCCTCATATTTTGAACACCTCTATTAAATCTCCCCTCAACCTTATCTGTTTTTAAGAACAATCCAACCTTTCTAGTCTCTCCTCATCCCTGGTATCATGGAACAGACTGCGACGGAGCGAGCTGAATGGCCTTCTTCTGTTCTTGAATGGCGATATATTAAAGAAAAGAATAGACTGCTGTGACCTGTGGTTCACTGGATTCATGTGGGTCTGGACACAAATTGTTCAGATCTGTACAACATCTTAACGCAGGACTAATCCCCCTGCTCTGTAACTAATGCAGTTTGACAAGCATTTCACATTGACAAGTGACTGGACATGGGAGGGGAGGCAATGTCCACCTCTCCTCGCCTCCACTGTTTGTGGATGAAGAAGGGCGAGTATCTCAGCAAGATGGCAGCATTGCCCACCAGGAAGCTCACAGGGAGTTCCTGACACAGCCCTGCCGTCCACACTCAACTCCAATACACGGGATTTCCATCTGTAGGTGGGATGTCAAGGAGTATCCAAACTCTGTTTGGTTTGGATACTCTTAAGCACGGTGATGGGTTTCTGCATGTGTCAGTCGTGGGGCTGACCAAACAAAATATGGATTGTAGAGTCAACCAAACTACGAGCTCAAAGTCCCTCCTTGTGTATGCATCCTTGTGTTTGGGATTAAACTCTTTGTACCTCTTTGCGCCCCACACGCCTCTGTATACCTAGCAGTAAGTAGGAACCCGGTTGTTAGTCGATTTGCGGATTGCTTTTCTGGGTTTCGCCCACAAAAGTCAATTCACTTTGGAGTATATGCTGTGAAGCGCTTTGAGACGGTCTAGAAGAAATGATGAAGCGCTACATCAAATGCAAGGATTATTATTATTATTTACCTGCAGCTTTCTGGAAGGCGTTGATAGCGTGGTCGATGCCCTCCAGGCTGGTGCGGTCCTGCCGGGCACCCACCTGTGTGTACAGGGCGCCGATGTTAAACAGCACGCTGCCCTTTTCAAACGCCAGAGCCCTCTGGTAGGAAGGAACTCCTGTCAGAGAGTCATACCTGCCGAGAGATGGTGGTAGGAACCTAGGTCAACATTTCTAGAAATAACAAACTTTTTTTTAAGGAGGGAAGAACACAATCTTATTTTGGTCAATAGGTGTCTGAGTCAATGGCCTCCAGTAACATAACCCAAATAGCCACTGTGAAAGGTTGGGATGGAAACAGAACGTCGGCCAACGTGGTTTCCGTGGCTTCGTTGCAGAATCTGCAGTCACCATCCTCCCATCACAGTATCAAACTGTCTCTGTCTAACAGTGTCCTAACTGCCACAAGCTTTACGGCTCACCCAGCTAACCATCAGTCAGCCAGTCACACACCACCCCCCCCACCCACAGCCCATTGCCCGCAGCCCGTCACACCCCCCTCCACGCAGTCCATCACACCCCCCTCCACGCAGCCCGTCACGCACACCTCCCCCGCAGCCCGTCACACGCACACACCTCCCCCGCAGCCCGTCACACGCACACACCTCCCCCGCAGCCCGTCACACGCAGCCCATCACATTCACACACCCCACCCCCACCCCGCAGCCCATCACACACACCCACAGCCCAGGTCACACACACCACAGTAAGGTGTAGAATCCGAGCTGAGGCCAATTAATAACAGAATCAAATGCAGATTCGGTCTTGTTATGGCTGGCATTGTGGGGGTGGTGGGGGTAGGGAGGGTAAGAGAAGGAAGGTTTTCAGCATTAGTGAGTAAAAGCACTTCACACTGCCTCAGGGATCTTTTTCAGAATAGAATTGCCAGTTTGGTGCAATGCACATGTGGTGCTTAGTCAGGAGCTGTGTGACACCAGTCAGTGAGATATACCAGTGAAAGAAGATGCCCAAGTGTTTATTGGGTGGGAAGAAGCGGTTGTCAATGAAGTAGAGTTGGTTGTAGTATTCCATCAGCAGCTCAATGCCAGCAGCATTCCTGCTGGGGGTTCGCATGGCCTGTAAACAAACACAATATAATGTCATAATAGTAATCCTTACATTTGATATAGCGCATTATCACATCTTCGAAACGTCTCAAAGCGCTTCACAGAATACACTGTAAAGTGTATCGACTATATTTTGTGGGCGAAACGCGGCAGTCAATTGCGCACAGCAGTGGATTGAGTGACCAAATTATTTTATTTTATTTTTTTTAGAAAGGGATTATTACACCCGGAAAGCAATCCACAATCGACTAACAACGGAGTTCCTACTTACGGCTAGGTAAGCTGAGGTGTGTGGAGGAAGGAAACTTGTCCAACATTCTGCCCTGCCCAGGAATCGAGCCCAGGTCCTCTCGTTTACGAGGACTCTACAAATAGCCACTCTCTGCCGAGATTTCTAACACCCAAATTCCCTCCCCACCCCCCACACAAACAGCCACACTCAATTAAAAATGGACGGATTCCGTGGGTCTCCAAGCTGGGGTAAATGGAGGCACAGTAAAGATGTCAACACAAGATATTCAACCAACTAAACTTCTCAACAACACATTCTGACTTGATTTCAAAATGAACCAAGATGTGAAATTTCACTGTTATAATCCTGCATTTTCCCTGGCCTGAGAGTCTGATCCCTTCAATACCCAGAATAATATTTAACACTAAGCGTATTGGAGTACTGAACACCCAAATAGCCAACCCGCTACAGGTCTAAAGACCACCGCAGAGACAGATTCTCATAATTTATAACTAAAATTTGATGACTTCAGCACAGCCGCTAAGTGAGCCAGGATTGGACAGCCTCGAGATGGCAAACATCAGAGCGAGTTAATGTAATGGGCTATTCAGCCAAAACCAAAGCTCACATCATGGAAGGTTTATTTCACAGGAAGGGAGGAGGTCATTTGATCCATCAATGCAGGTACTAGCTCTTCCACTGGAGCTTTCTCCTCAAATCCCATTCCCTGCTCTCTCCCCATCGTGTCTGCGCTGGGGCTTCCTCCCCTACTGGATCTCTCAACCTAATTCTACTCCTCTACTCTGCACCTTTGAATAAGTTTCCTGGTGTATTTATCCAATTCCTTTTCAATCTATTAGACTTGGCTTCAACTATAGAGTTGAGTGATTCCTCATTGTAACAACCCTCTGTGAAAAAGAAATCCAACCTGATCTTGTTTTAATCCTGAGAAACAAAGCCCTAGGCTTTATGTCCAGAGATAATAGATTACAAAGGTAGGGATGTCATATTACATTTATATAAAACCTTGGGTAGACCACATTTGGATACTGTGTGCAGTTCCAATCGCCGTACAACAGGAAGGATCGTGTAACATTGGAGAGAGAGTAGTTTATATAGTAATAATAATCCTTGCATTTGATATAGCGCTTTTCACGTCTTCTCGACGTCTCAAAGCGCTTCACAGAACAGAATAGTGAATTGACTGGATATTTGTGGGCGAAACCTTTACGATGTTCTCCAGGGATGAGTGGATACAGGGATCAGAAAAGATAAGACAAGTCGAAGCTTTTCTCTCTAAAATGAAAAGATGGAGATTAATAGGCTGGATTCTCATTGGCCTGTCCATAACAAGGGGCGTGAATATAAAAACAATCTAATCTCCTTGGGGAAGGGGGAAAAAAGAGATAAAAATGGTAGGAGGTAAGTGGAGTCTCCTTGGGACTGAACTGGCTCCAAGGTGACATGCTGGGCAACAGAATGTCGGAATCAAGCCAGCCCTCTCAGACAGACTTTAGTGTCAGGTTCCTGAGCAAGGCGAGTCCGCAGTATTAATCCAGGGCACTGCTGATGACAGCCGAGGGACAGACCAGCCACTGGGGGGCAGGGAGTCATCCTACTCATTTCCTATTAACCTTGCAAGCCAAAGTCCTAACTGGTTGGATAAGCAGCAGAAAAGCTTGCCAGACACCGCTCTCAATGGCAAGCAATGCGGCTTTAGCACGCTCTGGAGTTCCCTTGGGTCTTATCAATCTTATCAACCTGCGCCTAATACTCTCCAGAATTAGGTAAGATGGAAAAGGCAAAATACTGTACAGCAGATTAATAATAAACTTAAAGGAAGAATGAAACTTAAAAAAACACTGATGTCTCATGTGACCTCCTCAAAGCAGATTGCTTTTTAATATTGCTGATGGCAAGTGATAGTAACTATGTGACAGAAACATTCCTTCCAGGGCAGATAAACAAATCCTGGCTAAGCCGCCTACTCCCCCAAAAGCTAAGCTGTAACAGGACAATTCCACTTCAGTCCCAAATAGTTGAGTGCTTTCCTTTGGCTTGAACGACTCATCCTTTATGTCCCCAAGGAACCTTCACCCAAATCTACTTCTCCTCCTCCAGCTGTAACTCCAGGTCTGCAGATGTTCTGTCAGCTTGTCTGTCAGACACCAAGGCCTGGATGAGCATGAACTTCCTGCAGCTGAAAGTTGATATCCTTGGCTCTGTCAACATCTTCTCTCCTGCGGCTCTGCCCTCTTCAACCTCCCCGACCTATCCCTCAGACTTAACAAAATTGTACGTAACCTGGGCATCAGGTTCAACAACTAGTTGTCCTTTTTCCCCTACATTCGGTCCCTAACTAAGACTGCTTTCCTCACCTCCATCACATTGCCAGCCTCCAACCGTATCTCACCGACAATGCAGCCGAAACCCTTGTCCACACCTTCGTAACCTCCCACCTTGACTACTCCAATACTATCCTCGCCAGTCTCCCCTCTCCACTACCCACAAACTACAACTAACACAGAACTCCGCCACCCATATTCTCACTCACACTAAATTCCATATCACAGCAGTCAGGCTCCACTGAGTTGAGGAAGAACTTCTTCACTCAAAGGGTGGTGAATGTATGGAACTCGCTACCCCAAAGGGCTGTTGACGCTCAGTCCTTGAACATATTCAAGACTGAAATAGATATATTTCTTATTGCAAAAGGGATTAAGGGATATGGGGTTAAGGCAGGGTCAGGTTATTAGCTGGAGTTAGATTAGAAGATCAGCCATGATTGAATGGCGGGGCAGGCTTGAAGGGCCGAATGGCCTACTCCTGCTCCTATGTGTTATGGTATGTTATGTCTCACTCACTTACAAACCCTTCACGCTTTGGCACCTCCCTACCTCTCTGAACTGCTTACTTCCCAATCCACTGCTTGCTGCCTCCCTTTGGCTAGCCCTGTCCTCCTGTTTTTCCATCGTCTTCTCCGCTCCACCATCGGCGGCCCCACTTTCAGCCACTACACCCCGAATCTTCGGAAATCTCTCCCTCAATCCCTCCTCCTTCCCCTCTTTTAAGTCACGACTGAAGGCCTACCTCTTCGATTGTACTTACGGTCACCTCCTCTCTCCCCCTGGCTCGGCGTCAGGCTACGCAATTGTTAAGTGCACCGAGACACTGCCCCACGTGAAGGGCTGTATAAATGCAAAAGTTGTTGTTGTTCAACCTACCTGCCGCAGGTCCAGCAGCTCCTTCATTTCTTGATCATACTTTGAGCCATCTTCATGATAGTGCTCCCTGATAAAATCCTGCCGAGGGTCAAAACCAAAGCAACCTCATTAATAACCTGCTCGTTTTTGTAAAATAAATCCAGCTGTTCGGCCATAGGAAGACAGTGGAGCCTGGCTTGAACTGGTGTAATACCAGATCAGCCAAAGGGACAGACAACCATGTTTAATATTGAACAATAAATTATTTACACACAAGTTATTTGCAGTAACATTGCAGACTCCAGGTGTCACGATTAAAGGGAAAATCACCCACCTTCACAGCAGCTGTAAAGTCCACTTCCTTTGTTTCCTTCAGGCCCAGAGGAATCATGGGAACACTGACAGATTCACTGCAACATAAACAGCTCTTTGATCACTTCTGCTTTCAAAAGTCTTCATTATTGTTACAGAAATCCTCCCTCCGCTAAATAGCAACTCTTCCATCGGCAGGTTGTGATCTACGGTTCAATCCATTTAAAATGACTGCTACTCTGATAATAATAATCCTTGCATTTGGTATAGGGCCTGATCACGTCTTCGAGATGTCTCAAAGTATTTCACAGAATATATTGTAAAACGAATTGACTGTATATTTTGTGGGCGAAATGTGGCAGCCGATTGCGCACAGAAGTGTCCCACAAACAGTTGTGGATTGAGTAACCACATTTTTTTTGAGGGATTATTATCCCTGGAAAGTCATCCGTCAATCAACGAACCTGGTTCCTACTTATTGCTAGGTAAACAGAGGCGTGTGAAGTAAAGCAATTTGCCTAAGGTTTCGCCCCGCCCGGAAATCGAACCTGGGTCCTCTCACATGCGAGGCGAGTGCTCTAAACAATACACTACAAGATTCCACGCTGTCAGAGGTACATTTTTGCCTCGTTTCTAACTCTCCATCCATAAGATATGCCAACGAACATGGCGATGGTTGATCATTATCGGCCATGAAAATGATGGTGCTCATACACCTCCCGATGTGAAAGGCACTGTATCAATGTACATTTATATTGTATTGTAGAAAGTATTGAAAATGTGGAGCACAGCACCAAGCGGTAGAATCAATGTTTAAAAGGGAGATAGATAAATACGTGCAGAGTAAGAGTACTGAGGGGTTAGGAAGGGAAAACCACACCCCCACCCTCAATACCATTTTGTTCCCAAGTATCTATTAGCTCACAACAGAACCAGGAAATAAACTGGTAAAACAGGCTTGTTAGACTGACTCTCCTGAGAAACACGCTAAGTAAATCTCCTTCTCATCCCTTCCAAGTGAAATGTAGCCAGGTGTTTGGAATGGCAGGATGGGGATTATGCATCTTTGATTGCAGTTGAAGCGAGTCCTTGACACAGGAACCCAGCCAAGTGTTCACCTCGATTAGATTAAATTTCTTTCCATCCCGTCTGAAAAGTAATTCAGAAACTCCTCTCAACCCAGTGCAGCGCAAACGTCAGACAGCTCACACCCACCTGTTTGAGAGGTTCCGGTACATCTGTTTCAATGAGCTATTCCCCCTTCAAAGAAAAACATACAGTTGAGAGCAATAAAATGCATGACAGACGGGTTGAGGTGCACGGTTACTAAACAATGTATTCACCCCGCCTCGTTCTTCTCTTTGTCAAACGGCTGTTTTCGACAGCCAACTCCAGAGCTGGCACTGCCTTACTCCTCCACTCACTCCATGCCAGCCTCTATTCTCTTCACTCTGGCTTCCTCCCCTCTGTTGGCAGTCTACTCCATTCAATGTGGAGTCCTGCAGCTTGGTGACTCGAGCACTCGCCTAGCAAGCGAGAGGACCTGGGTTTGATTCCCGGTAGGGCGAAACGTCAGGCAAGTTTCCTTGCTCCACACGCCTCTGTTTACCTAGCAGTGAACCCGGTTGTTAATCGATTGGCCGGTCGCTTTTCTGGGGTTAAAAATCCCTCCNAAAAAAAATAATAATTTGGTCACTCAATCAACGGGACTGTTGTGGGACACTGCTGTGCACAATTTGCTGCTGCGTTTCACCCACAAGATATACAGTCAATTCATTTTACAGCATATTCTGTGAAGCGCTTTGAGATGCCTCGAAGATGTGATAAGGCACTATATTAAATGCAAGGATTATTATTATTTTGTTACGTCACATTCTGATCACACAGCCAGCCACTCAGCCACCACCTCCTGCAGTACTTTCTCAGGAATACCCAGAGGGGCCTCTCAGGAGATAGAATTAATGAGGAGGGAGAGCAGAGGTCAGCAATCCTCCCTAACGAGGCCGTGTGTGACCAAAAACATGCCATCAACCAGCCCTTATGAAAGAAACTCTTTATGGGAGTGCAGCTTTCACTGTGCTGAGTTACGTGGGAAACTTCTGCAGGATCAGGAATAACGAGAACAAAACAAACAGGCCACACGAGTTTGTGAGCGTGAGCACAGGAATCGTGCACAGCAGTCACCCGCTAACCTCCACCAGCCCAAAGCTGCTTCTCAAAGAGCGAATCACAAATAACAAAGGAAGAGGTTCAGAGAAGTGGGTTTCACACCCAGGGGGATGTATTAGGACATGGCGCGCCCTGCAAAACACAGTGGTTATGGCAGGATCCGCAATCACTTTTCACAATCCAGATTCTCACTACCCTCCGATTACAATTATTATTTTATAACAATAATGATGATCTGACACGTCTCAAAGCACGTCACAGAATCTACTGTAAAGTGGACTGTATTTTGTGGGCGAAATGCTTAGGCCAATTGCGCACAGCAGTATCTAAACAGTGGTGGATCGAGTGCCCCAATTTTTTTTTGAAAGGATTATTATCGCGATCCGCCAATCGACTAACAACTGTGTTCCTACTTACAGCTAGGTAACCAGAGGCGTGTGGAGTAAGGAAACTTGCCTAAGATTTTAGCCCCAAAAATAATTTTCTAACCTCCCTTTAATTTTGCCCGTGAAATATACAGTCAATCACTTTACAGTATATTCTGTGAAGCACTTTGAGACATCGCAAAGCCTCGATAAGGTGCTATATCAAATGCAAGGATTATTATTAATAATTAATGTTTGTGAATTCAATTAAAGTTGTGTTCTCCAGTTACTAACTAGTGGAAACAATCTATCACTATTTACTCTATCGCAATCCTTCATAATCTAAAAGACCTCCATCCAGTCACCACTTCACCTCAGATCAAGTGAAATCAGTCCCAATTTCTCGTCACTCCTCGCCTCCCCCCCATTCTTGGTTACACCCTATCAATCTATGCTGTTTCCTTTCATAGAATTTTACAACAACAAAATTCCAGCGCAGAAGGAGGCCATTCGGCCCATCATGGCCTCCTCCTGCGCCGGCTCTTTAAAAGAGCTACCAACTAGTCCCGCTCCTCTGCTCTTAACCCATAGCCCTGCAAATTCTTCCTGTTTAAATACCTATCCAATTCCCTTTTTGAAAGCTATTACCGAATCTGTTTCCAACACCCTTTTAGGTAGTGCATTCCAGACCGTAACAACTCTCTGGCTAAAATATTTTCTATTGCCTTTACAGCTTTCCTGTAAATGGAGTGGCCAAAACCACAAACGCTCCAAAGACCAAAGCAAGGTCCTGGAGCATTACTTCCATGCTTTTACACTATTTGCCTCTAGATATAAACCCGAGAATTGCCTTTTTCCAATGGGCTTACATTCCTGTGCATGTGTCAGACACATGGCTGACCAACACAAATGTATAAAATTAAGCTATTTCGCTCCAAAGATGACTTGATCAAGCTTACACGTAGCATTTACTCGCAACTGTATACTGGTTAGAAGAAATGGGTGACTGGTCCAGTCACCACACAACTCCATGGTCAACATATCCCCTAAATAAAATTGGTCATTCACTTCATTGACTGTTTCTTGGACATTGCTGTGCGCAAATTGGCTGCCACATTATAGAATCATAGAACATTACAGCACAGAAGGAGGCCATTTGGCCCATCGTGCCTGTGCCAGCTCTTTGGAAGAGCTATCCAATCGGTCCCACTCCCCTGTTCTTTCCCCATATCCTTGCACTTTTCTTCTTTTCAACTGCCTGGCTAATTCCCTTTTGAAAGTTATTGATTCTGTTTCTACCACCCTTTCAGGCAGTGCATTCCAGACCGTAACAATTCTGTGTAAAAAAAAAATTCTCATCTCCCCTCTGGTTCTTTTGATAATTACCGTGAATCTATGTCCTCTGATTATTGACTCACCAGCGAGAGGAAACAGTTTCTCCCTAGCTACTCTATCAAAACTCCTCATAATTTTGAACACCTCTATTAAGTCTCCCCTTAACCTTCTCTGCTCCAAGGTGAACAATCCAAGGTTTTGTAGTTCTTGCCACATAACTAAAGTCCCTCATCCCTGGTACCATCCCAGTAAATCTCCTCTGCACCCTCTCCAAGATGTGACATTCACAGTACATTTGTGAAGCACACCGAGGCATTGATGATTGATAAGGTCCTGTATCAATGCAGAGTTGTTACCATTCCTTACCCCACAAAAAAAATCACAAAGAAAAACAGATTTCTCACGGATTCCTGGCTGAACCTTTGGACAGTACTGAGTTTCTGAAACAAATCGAAAGCAGAAGAAGTGACTGAACGGATACTCACTTTTCGTTCTGATACACCTCCACCGAGCTATTGAGTTCTTCCAGCTCTTCCTTCAGCAACTGTAGGTTGGAGTTGACAAAGCTCAGCTCCAGCGCCACCGTCTCCTTCACCTTGTGGTTCGTTGTGGCCCTGCAGCAACATCACACATCAGCCAATAAAACCTTTGGCCTGAGGAAAGAGTTTCAGATTTCACTTCTAACCAACCTAGTGGTTGGGGAGCCACTAGAACGAGTGGGGGAGATAATGGAGCCGAGTGAGGAGAGAGCAGCCTGTCCCCTTCTAATATTGGTTCCTGTCAAGCACCTATCTAATTCTGTTCTAAGAGAACTGACAAACTGCTCAGCTGTCATATTGCACAACTTAAATTGGGGGAAAAAGTGCTGGGGAGGGTGCAGGTGGCAATGCATTGTCGAGATGTTTACACTATTGGAAAAGAGAAGGGAGTTTCTCTCTTCTCCCAATGTCCTGGCCAAATTCCCCCAGATTCAATTAGTCATTCACTTCATGATCATAGAATATTACAGCACATATTACAGCCTGTGCCAGTTCGATGAGCTACCCAATGAGTACCACTCCCCCGCTCTTTCCCCATATTCTTGCAAATTTTTCCTTTTCAAGTACCTATCTAATTCCCTTTTGAAAGTTGTTATTGAATCAATCTCCACCACCCTTTCAGGCAGTGCATTCCAGACCGCAACAACTCTCTGTGTAAAAAAAAAGTCTCTTCATCTCCCTTCTGGTTCTTTTGCCAATTATCTTAAAATTGGTATTCTCTGGTTACCGACCTGCCTGCCAGTGGAAACAGTTTCTCACTACCTACTTTATCAAAACCCCTCATAATTTTGAACAACTCTATCAAATCTCCCCTCAACCTTCTCTGCTCTAAGGAGAATAACCCAGCCTCTCTAGCCTCTCCACATAATTGTAGTCCCTCATCCCTGGTAGCATTCTTTCAGGCAGTGCATTCAAGACCGTAACAACTCGGTGTGTAAAAAAAATCTCATCTCCCCTCAAATTCTTTCGCCATTTATCTAAAATCTATGTCCACTTGTTTCTGCTGCATTTTCCTACAAAATTAGAGTCACTGCACTTCACAGTAAATCCGGTGAGCTTTGCGATTTCTTGATGTGATAAGGCGCTGTATCAAATGGGAGAGAGGGGACGGGGGTGGGGGTTAAAGAAATTGGTGCAAAAACATGAATAAAATTGAAACACCCCACCCAGCACATCACACAATCTCTCAGAAGTCCCCAGGCATCTGTACATCCCAGATCATGGCAGGACTCACCGAAATAGATTCTCAGCTCCTGCTCGCATTCGCATCTCCTTGTTAATCTGTTGGTTAATGCGGGCTCGGCGGTTTTGCAGTTTGCTCCGTTGAGTCTGGGCAAAGGGGTCACAGCCCTGCAAGACACAAAACCAGTTTAGATTGCAGCTTACAAATATTGTCACCCACCACCCACAGCCACAAACACAGTGAAGGTCAGCCAGGTATCTGTATCAGACACATACAGACACCCAGCACCAAGGGTAAGAGTATCCAAACCAGACTTGAGTTCCGAATTGGTCTGTCACCTACCTACACATGGAAATTTCCATTCGCACTCTCTCTCTCTCTCTCCCTGGAGGGACACACCCTGCTTACCTAATTTTGGAGACAGGTTGAAAGCTGACTCTGTCTCCAGGTACATAGTAATAGACCAATGTAACCCAGAGCCCTCCCTTCCTCCCTGGAGCCACTTGCTCTATTTAACACAAATCCACCTCACTGCTTGGTGCTGGACTTCACAAATGGGCCAATGGGTCCTCTCCACTGGTTGCCCATGAGCTCAGAACCATGTAGAAGTGTTTGGACATGGCTTATACACCACAAGCTTAACCTACACTGAGACCTTGTGGTCCTTGAAGAGTAAATGCAGTGAATGATAAACACTAGCAGACTCAACCAATTTATCAAAGGGTTGAAGGATCCCAAAGATGGTGAATGATATTAATGCCTGGCTCAGTGGTAGCACTCTTGCCTTTGAGTCTGGTTGTGGATTCAAGCCCCACATCAATACTTGAATCATAGTCTAAGCTGACAATCCAATGCAGTGCTGGGGCAGGGGCTGCATCGCCGGAGGTGTTATCCTTCGGATGAGATGTAAAACCATCTGCCCGTTCAGGTGGAAGTTAAAGATACCACAGTGCTATTCGAAAAGAGAAGGGAGTTTTCTCTTCCGGTGTCCTGATCAAAAAATCCCCAAATAAAACTGGTCACTCGCTCCATGGCTGTTTGTGGGACACTGCTGTGTGCAGCTGTCCCATTAACCCACAAAATACTGTCACTCCACTATACAGTATATCCTGTGAAGCACTTTGAGACATCTTGACGATGTGATAAGGCACTATATGAACGCACAGATTATTATTAACATGGTCTGGCTCAATGTTACAACCACAACTCATTTAGTCTAAAGGCTGTTTGTGGGACACTGCTGTGCGTAATTGGCTGCTGATTTTGCTGATTTTGCTCACAAAATATTCAGTCACTACAATTTACAATATATTCTGTGAAGTGCCTTGAGATGTCCCAATGTCTAAGGCGCTATATCTAATGCAAGGATTATTATTTGGCACAAAGTTACAACCACAACTCACTTACTCTAAAGCCGGTGACTAGTATTAAAACTGACAGACCCACCTCCAATGATACAAGTGATCTCCTTGTGTCTGCTGAAAGGGTCTATCTAACTCAGCATAGCATGCAATATTCATTCTGGGAATATTGTGCTTCCTGTTTAAAGAGGATATTTGGGCAAGTTTACCTTAGTTTTGCTCTTCTTGCAGCAGCTGTTCTCTGTCAGCTCACAACCCCCCAACCCACCCCCGCCCTCTCACACAAGGAGGAGAAAAGAAAACACGTTCTCAAGTAAGAAAGAGCCCATGGCTCACTGCCAGGGCAACTTGCAGAAACATCAGCTGGTTAGAATTGCCGTCAACTTCAGCAGTGTCTTCTTCCCACGTCCACCACCTATTTGTGTTGTTTTCCAATTTCCAGCACACAATGGGACAAATGGCCTCTTCCCATGTTAGAAATATTCTATGATTCCATGAACATTTATAATATAACAATAATCCTTGCATTTGAAATAGCTCCTTATCATGTCTTCGAGACGTCTCAAAGCGCATCACAGGATATACTGTTATATAAATATATATTTATATATATATACACACACACACATTTCCACTGCTATATTCATTTAAAATACTGTTGTATTGAGCAACCCATACCTCGCATGTGCTACTGTGTGAGTCTGTTATTGGGCAGCAATTAGCCAGCTTGGCCCTCACTACAGCCGGACACAGAAACACAGGATTTTTAGGATATATATTATGCAGTTTTTCCACTGACCATCTTTGGGATGAGACTGAGGCACCCTCTGCCAGTTCAGGTGGACATTAAGGTTCATGAAATCAATCAAAACAGAATTGCTCCTGGTGTCTAGTTCAAGAATCCTCCAAATTTACCAACAATCATTAATTATAATAATAATCCTTACATTTGATATAGCGCCTTATCACGTTTTGAGACGTCTCACAGAATATATTGTAAAGTGAATTAACTGGATATTTTGTGGGCAAAACGCGGCAGCCAATTACGCACAGCAGTGTCCCACAAACAGTCATGGATTGAGTGACCAAATTACTATCTTTTTTTAAAAAAAGGGGGATTATTAGCCCGAAAAAGGCTGGTTAGGCCTTAGCTGGAGTATTATGTCAATTCTGGGCTCCATAGTTTAGGAAGGACGTCAGGGCCTTGGAGAGGGTGCAGAGAAGATTCACAAGAATGATACCAGGGATGAGGGACTATAATCAGGTGGAGAGGCTAGAGAGGCTGGGTTATTCTCCTCAGAGCAGAGAAGGTTGAGGGGAGATTTGATACAGGTGTTCAAAATTATGAGGGGTTTTGATAGAGTAGATAGTGAGAAACTGTTTCCGCTGGCGGGCAGGTCGGTAACCAGAGGATGCAGATTTAAGGTAATTGGCATACAGAGGGGAGACGAGGAGACTTTTTTTTACACACAGAGAGTTGTTGCAATCTGTAAAGTACTGCCTGAAAGGGTGGTGCAAGCAGATTCAATGGTAGCTTTCAAAATTAGATAGTACTTAAAAGGAAAAATTTGCAGGACTATGGGGTAACAGCGGGGGAGTGGGACTAGTCGGTAGCTCTTTTAAACAGGCACGTTGGCCAAAGGGCCTCCTTCTGCGCTGTAAGATTTTATGAAAAGGGAAATGGCACAATCTAACGCTAAATAATTAAGTGCTTCAAATAGCCACAATGTTCTGTAACGATTTAGTTTATATTTTTATTGCGAAATATTTCACGACCTTCGATTTCAATCTGCTCGTACAACCGCTTGCGGTCACAGCATTTGACTCCACGCGGCATTCCAATCAAATTTTCTTTGGTATACGTAAATGGTAAATCTGGTTTAAAACAAAAAAAAGTGGTGGAACACAAGCACACGTGGGAGAATGTGATAACATGACCGCCAGAACCCGGCAAAGAGCCACTGCCATCCCAGGCAGCCCAACCATTGTGGCTGACGCGCGGTAGAATTTATTTGAGCAATGTTTCAGGGTCATTAAACCGAGGTCTCTGGTCTACCTCTTCAGGTAGTCATTCATGGCACGATTAAAAGAGTTTCTCCCAGCGTCTTGGCCAACAATCCTCCAGATTAAAACAAATGGGTCACTGACTTCATGGCTGTTTGTGGGATACATGTATGTGGATGACACCTACTCGTACCTCTCTGCCTCCACCATCGAGTCCAAAACCACTGCTGTCCTGACAGAATGTCTGGTAGACATCAAGTCCTGGATGAGAGCTAACTTTCTGCAGTTGAACGTCAAACCTTGGCGTCTTGTTTGACTCTCAACTGTCCTTTCTATTCCACATCCGTCCCATGACCCGTTCTGCCTTCCCCACCTCCGCAACATTGCCCGGTTCCGCCACTGCCTCACCCATCAGTCCGGGAAAACTCTCATCTACGCTCGACTACGCCAACTCTGCGTGTCGGCCTTCCCAACTATTCCCTGCACAGGCTGCAGATCATCCAGAACGTCCTCAAGACTCACAGTCTCCCACACACACACAGTCTCCCACACACACAGTCTCACAGTCACACACACACACACACACAGTCTCACACAGTCACACACACACACACAGTCCACAGTCACAGTCTCACACACACACATAGTCTCACAGTCACACACACACACACACAGTCACACACACACAGTCACAGTCACGCACACACAGTCTCACACACACAGTCGCAGTCACAAAAGTCTCGCCGACAATAAAGGTGCCGGGTGTGATTTGAGGATTATTATACAATTATTATATAATGAACAATATTATTATAATAAGCTGCTCACCCGCAGCGCTGCCCGGCTGGGACCTGGTTGCTTGGCGTGGCAGTGTTACCATGCCGGGTCCGTCTGTCTGGTCAGGCTCTTTGTGGGGGTCCGTGGGGAGCCTGGGATACAGCGAGGGGGGTCTGGCTCCATGAGGGACCCCGCCTCCACTCGTCACCGACTCTACTCCTGACACACGCTCAGAGCCCTGAGACAAAGTCCATGAGATTAGCCACAGGAATCAGTCACTGACACACACTCACATACAAACACTCACACACACACTCACCACTCATTCATGCTCATCCCTCACACACTCTCACCACACACTCCCCACCCCCCACACACTCGCCCACACACACAGCTGAATGGTCCCTGTCTCCATTACTGAGACACACACACAGAAAAGCAGGGAGGGGAAATAAAGGAGGAGAGGAGAAGTAGATGTGCGAGGGAAGGAGGGAGGGTAGTGAAGGAAAGAGAGATGGAAAAGGGTAGAGGGAGAGACAAGGTGAAGGAGGGAGGGAAGGTGAGGGTGGTGGGAGAGATCAAATGAAAGAGAGAGAAGGTAGAGGTGGATTAAAATCAAAAGATGGAGAGAAACAAGTTGAGGGAGGGAAGGTAGAGGTGAGGGAGAGAGGGAGTAGAGGAGTGAGGTGGGCGAGGGAGGGACGAGGGGAAGAAGGTAGGGGGGAGAGAGGGAGGGAAGGGATGAGATACCTTGATGTCCTGGCGCAGTGTATAGCGGAGGTCCTGCAGACTGAGTGAGCGGTCTCTCTGTCTCAGGCTCAGGCCGGCCCTCACCAGGGTATAATATGCTCTGGGCAGGCGAGGCTCCGCAAACAGACAGTGTCCAGAATCCAGCAGGTGTCGAACCGTCAGGCCATCCACACCCCCCCAGGGCACAGTGTCTGTACAGCCAAGAGCCAGGTCACCGGTCAACATCTCCCAGCATCGCCTCCCCACAGCGCCTCCATCAGCATCTTGTTCCCTCCCTCACCTAGACCCTCCCCCCAACACCTCATCCCCTGGTCCCTCCTCTAGCACTGTGTCTTCCCCCAGCACCTCGTCCCCTCCCTCCCTCCCAGGGCCCCGCCCCAAGAACCTCACCCTCTCCTTCCCCAGCTACCCCCCACCCCAACACCACCTCCCCTGCTCCATCACTGCATCCTCCCCCAGTGCATTATCCCCTCTCTCCCCCCACTTCACTCTCTGCTTCCCCTGGCCCCTCCCCAAGCACCTTGCCCCTCCCTCCTCTTGGCCCTCCCCCAGTGCCTCATGTTTCCCTACCTGTCAAGGCCTCCTGCAGAACAGTGCAGAAACTGTAGAGGTCAGAACTCGGGGTCGCTCGCTGATTCCTGATGACCTCGGGGGGCAGCCAGTTGTACAGCTGGTGAGGAATGGGCAGTCCTGGGCCCCCAGACCAGCGTCCATCTTCAGCCCTGCCAGGAGAATCAAAACCAACTATAATAATAATAATCTGTGCATTTAATATAGCACTGTTTTGGGGACACTGCTGTGCGAAATACAGTCACTACACTTTACAGTATATTCTGTGAAGCAATTTGAAACGTATCAACAGAGTGTTAAGCACTATATCAAATGGAAGGATTATGATTATTATATTTTTATTTGATATAGACGTCTTACCATGTCGTTGACAAGTCTCAAAGTGCTTGACAGATACACTGTAAAGTGAATTGACTGTGTATTTTGTGGGCGAAATGTGGCAGCCAATTTTGCACAGCAGTGTCCCACAAACGGTCATGGATTGAGTGACCAAATTTTTTTTGGAGGGTAGAGATTATTAACCCCATAAAATGATCCGCCAATCAACTAACAATCAGGTCCTACTTACTACCAGGTAAACAGAGGCATGTGGAGCAAGGAAACTTGTCCAAGGTTTCACCCCATCTGGATCCTCTGGCTTGTGAGGTGAGTGCGCTAACCACTACTCTATGGGACTCTACTATAGTGCCTTACTACGTCGTTGAGATTTCTCAAAGTGCTTCACAGGATACACTGTAAAGTGCAGTGACTGTGTTTTGTGGGTGAAACGCGACATTTAGTTTGTCCCACAAATACCTGTGGATCGAGCGATCGATTTTATTTGGTTTATTCTCACAGAGAGAGAGAAACTCCCTTTTGTTTTCCCGACGGCGCTGCGAAAGATCTTTAATGTCTGCCTGAACAGGTAGACGGGAACAAGGTCAGACATCTGGCTGATCACGGCGACGGGTTTCCGTGTGTCAGGATACCCGACTGATCATGGTGACCGGTTTCTGCCCGTGTCAGACTGTTTACGGTGGTGGATTTCTGCCTGAGTCACCTGGGCCAATAGAAAACTGTCAACATATTTGCCCCAAATTGCAGGGCGTTTCCAAAATTTTGTGGGAAATTGCGAGTGGGCGGGGGGTGCATTTTGCAGTGGGCTGGTTGGTGCTGTTGAGAAACACATTTTTTCAAACAACCAGGATTATAACTAGCCATATAGTCCCTGAACATGTAGCTATGTTTAAAATACTAAAATATTAATTTGAAAGGTACAGCAATTAGCAAGAATCATCTCAGGAGCTCAGTTTAGGCCGGGAGTTGAACAAATAGACAGCAGTAGTGTCCTGCAGCTGGTATTTGCATTGTGGGTCACTCACTAGCGGGCGAAGCTGATTTCACGCTCACGCCACTTCCGCGATCCCAAAACTCCCCGCACGCCTGCGACCGGAGCCGCTCCACCCACAGTAGAGGGTCGAGCAAACAGCACGCAGAGGCCCAGTGCCTAGCACACTGTGTGCACAGGCTTGTAGTGGGGCCTAGCACAATGTGTGTGCAGGTCTGTAGCGGAGGGCGTTGCTTGTAACGTGTATGTAGCGGATGAGGCCTGTTGTGGCGGATTCTGCGGAAAACGTGCGGCCGCACTTTTCTATTGGCCCAGGTCATTACCTCTCTTGCAGGTACTCAAGGTTGGAGAGTTTGGCGACTGTGGGGGAGACAAGCTGGACAGCGTGGGAGGTGAGTGAGCGATGGATGTAGCCTCGGGAGTGAAGGTAGATCACAGCGTCACACACCTGTAGCAGCAACTGAGGGATGGTGTCTGTGCGAAGTGGGTGAGGCTCCCACCTCTGTCCCAGAGAGAGAGAGTCAAACGCAGGCAACGTCAGCAATGGATAAATGCACAACAAACAACAACTTCTATTTATAAAGCGCCCCTCACGCAGGGTAGCGTCCCTGAGCGTTTGTAAGGGTAACTCTTTTTCTCGGTTCCCTTTCCTTCTCACTCCCCTGTCCTCTATATATATTTCTTCCTCTCTCTCTTTTTCTTCCTCTCTCATCTCTTTCTCCTCTATTTTCTTGTCTTCTCTCCTATCCACTCTCCCCTAAATATATTTCTTCATCGCCTCTTTCTCCCATCTCTCTTCTCTTTCTCCTACCCTCTCTTTCTATTCAATTTCTAGAAATAGTCAATTTCTAGGCAAGAGAGGCTGATATTATTCTCATTAGAACAGAGAAGGTTGAGGGTAGATTTAACAGATGTGTTCAAAATTATGAGGGGTTTTGATAAGAGTAGATAGGGAGAAACTGTTTCCTCTGGTGGGTGGGTCGGTAACCAGAGGATACAGATAATTGGCAAAAGAACCAGAGGGGAAATGAGGAGACAATTTTTTTTACCCAGAGTTGTAAGATTCTATGATTCTAGGATGATAAGCCTTATCACGTCACTGAAACATCCCAAAGCGCTTCACAGCATATATTGTAAAGTGTAGTGACTGTGGATTTTGTGGGTGAAAGGTGGCAGCCAATTGTGCACAGCAGTGTCCCACAAAAGTTGCGGAGTGACTAAATTTTGTTTGTTTCGAAGCGATTATTACCCCTGGAAAGCAATCCACCAATCGACTAACAACCATGTTCCTACTTACTGCCGGGTAAACAGAGGGATGTGCGTGTGTGGAGTAAGGAAACTTGCCTTAATGTTTTGCCCTGGCCAGGAATCAAACCCGGGTCCTCTCGCTTGCGAGGCGAGTGCAGTAACCACTACTCTCTAGGACTCCACAAGAGGGAGCTTTATCTGCCTGGGAGTGAAGCTGGGTATGAAGTGGAGTGAGGCTGTGAGTGATGTAGAGGGAGTGAGGCTGTGAGTGATGTAGAGTGAGCTCTGGGCTGTGGACAGGACTTACCCTGGTGTGCAATACAGTGTAAAGGGACCCTAAGTGCACTCTCTCGTACACCAGTCGCACATTTTCTAAGGACTCGCTCAGACTCACGCCTAGGAGAAGCAACAAGTGTGCATGCCGCAGGTGGCTGTGGAAACAATGAAATTATGGGTTGTAACCTGTTGGAAAAACATCTCTCTGGACTACGTACACACGCAAGCACACACACGCTAAGCACACACACACACGGAAGCACACACACACACGCAAGCACACACACACGCAAGCACACACACACGCAAGCACACACACACGCAAGCACACACACACACGCAAGCACACACACAATAATGTACTCGCCCCCAGACAAAAATCCAGTTGTGTGCATACCCCCAAGCCTGCAAGAGGAAGTATTCACAATATTTCACATGCACCCTACATCTGGTCACCATTCTGCGACCGCTATGACACAATTAATTTTGCGTAGTATGCGTTGGCCGAATGTGGTAGAGGATATCGCGCAGCGCACCCACCAGTGTTTGGTATGTTTGCAGCATAATCCCCCTCCTCGAGGACAGCGAGGGTTC
>NW_024704743.1:4999057-5164527 GCF_018977255.1 Callorhinchus milii | reverse complement strand
CACACACACACAGTCTCTCATAATAATAATAATCCTTACATTTGATATAGCGCTTTTCACGTCGAGTCGTGACAAGTCCTCAAAGTGCTTGACAGAACACACTGTAAAGTGAATTGACTGTGTATTTGTGGGCGAAATGCTGGCAGCCAATTTGCACAGCAAGTGTCCCACAAACAGTCGTAGATGAAAAAGACCAATTTATTATTGTTTTTGGTTTTGGGAGGGATTATTATTAGGCTCTGTGTGGAGTAAGGAAACTTGCCCAAGGTTTCGCCCTCTGCCTGGAATTGAACTCAGGTCTCTCACTTGCAAAGCGAGTGCTCCAACCACTGAGCTACAGGACTCCAAACACAGTCCACACACACAGTCTCACACACACACACAGTCTCACACACACACACAGTCGCACACACACTAGCACGAAACACAGAATCGCACACACACACACAGTCGCACACACACACACAGTCGCACACACACACACAGTCGCACACACACACACAGTCGCAAACACACACACACGCGCACACACACGAAAGCGCACACACACACACACACCAGTTACACACACACACACACACAGTCTCACAACACACCCACACAGTCTCACACACCACACACACAGTCTCTCACACACCACACAGTCTCTCACACACACACAGTCTCTCACACACACACACAGTCTCTCACACACACACACACCAGCTCTCACACACACACACAGTCTAACACACACACAGTCTCTCACACACACACACAGTCTCTCACACACACACACAGTCTCTCACACACACACACAGTCTCTCACACACACACACAGTCTCTCACACACACACACAGTCTCTCACACACAGTTTTCACACACAGTCTCTCACACACACACAGTCTCTCACACACACACACAGTCTCTCACACACACACACAGTCTCTCACACACACACACACAGTCTCTCACACACACACACACAGTCTCTCACACACACAGTCTCACACACACACAGTCTCACACACACACAGTCTCACACACACACAGTCTCACACACAACACAGTCTCACACACACACAGTCTCACACACACACAGTCTCACACACACACAGTCTCACACACACACAGTCTCACACACACACACAGTCACACACACACACACAGTCACACACACACACACAGTCACACACACACACACACACAGTCTCACACACACACAATCACACAGTCTAACACACAGTCGCACACACACACACAGTCGCACACACACACACAGTCGCACACACACACACAGTCGCACACACACACACAGTCGCACACACACACACAGTCGCACACACACACACAGTCGCACACACACACACAGTCGCACACACACACACAGTCACACACACACACACAGTCACACACACACACACACACACACACAGTCACACACACACAGTCACACACACACACAGTGTCACACACACACACAGTGTCACACACACACACACAGAGTCTCACACACAGAGTCTCACACACACACAGTCTCACACACACACACACAGTCTCACACACACACAGTCTCACACACACTCACACACACAATCTCACACAACACAGTCTCACAGACACAGTCACACACACACACAGTCTCACACACACACACAGTCTCTCACACACACACAGTCTCACACACACACACAGTCTCACACACACAGTCTCACACACACACACAGTCTCACACACACACACCACAGTCTCACACACACAGTCACACCACAGTCTCACCCACACACACAGTCTCACACACACACACAGTCACACACACACACACAGTCACACACACACTCACACACACACAGTCTCTCATCACAGCTACACAGTCTCACACACACACAGTCGTCACACACACATCCACACAGTCTCACACACACCAGTCTACACACACACACACAGTCTACACACACACACACAGTCTCACACACACACACAGTCACACACACACACACAGTCACACACACACACACAGTCACACACACACACAGTCTCACACACACACAGTCCACACACACAGTCTCACACACACAGTCTCACACACACAGTCTCACACACACAGTCACACACACACAGTCACACACACACAGTCACCACACACACAGTCACACACACACACAGTCACAACACACACACAGTCACACACACACCAACAGTCACACACACACACAGTCACACACACACACAGTCACACACACACACAGTCACACACATTCACACACACACACAACATCACACAGTCACACACACATCACAGTCACACACACACACAGTCCACACACACACACACAGTCCACACACACCACAGTCACACAGTCACCGCACACACAGTCACACACAGTCTCACACACGCACACAGTCTCACACACACACAGTCTCACACACACACAGTCTCACAACCACACACACATAGTCTCACACACACACACACAGTCTCACACACACATAGTCACACACACAGTCTCACACACACACACAGTCACACACACACACAGTCTCAACCAAGTCTCTCACAGCACACACACAGTCTCACACACACACACACAGTCTCACACACACACAGTCTCACACACACACACAGTCTCACACACAGACACACACACACAGTCTTACACACACACACAGTCTCTCACACACACACACACAGTCTCACACACACACACAGTCTCACACACACACACAGTCTCACACACACACACAGTCTCACACACACACAGTCACACACACACACAGTCACACACACACACAGTCTCACACACACACAGTCTCACACACACACACACAGTCTCACACACACACACAGTCTCACACACACACACAGTCTCACACACACACAGTCTCACACACACAGTCTCTCACACACAGTCACACACACACAGTCTCACACACACACACAGTCTCACAGACACACACACAGTCTCACACACACACACAGTCACACACACACACACAGTCACACACACACACACAGTGACACACACACAGTCGCACACACACAGTTGCACAGTCTCACACACACAGTCTCACTCACACACACAGTCTCACACACACACACAGTCTCACACACACACACAGTCACACACACACACACAGTCCACACACAGTCTCACACACACACAGTCTCACACACACACATTGTCTCACACACACACAGTCTCACACACACACACATTCTCACACACACACACAGTCTCACACACACACAGTCTCACACACACACCATCTCACACACACACAGTCACACACACACAAGTCACACACACACACACACAGTCTCACACACACACACAGTCTCACACACACAGTCTCCCACACACACAATCACACACACACACACAGTCTCACACACACACCAGTACACACATCACACATCGCAGCACACACAGTTGCACAGTCTCACACACACAGTCTCACACACACACACAGTCTCACACACACACACAGTCTCACACACACACACACACAGTCTCTCACACACACACACACAGTCTCTCACACACACACACACAGTCTCTCACACACACACACAGTCTCTCACACACACACACACAGTCTCTCACACACACACACACAGTCTCTCACACACACACAGTCTCTCACACACACACACAGTCTCTCACACACACACACAGTCTCTCACACACACACACAGTCTCTCACACACACACACACACAGTCTCTCACACACACACACACACAGTCTCTCTCACAACACACACCACAGTCTCACACACACACAGTCTCACAACACACAGTCTCACACACACACAGTCTCACACACACACAGTCTCACACACACACAGTCTCACACACACACAGTCTCACACACACACAGTCTCACACACACAGTCTCACACACACACAGTCTCACACACACACAGTCTCACACCACACAGTCTCACACACACACACAGTCTCACACACACACACAGTCTCACACACACACACAGAGTCTCACACACACACACAGTCACACACACACACACAGTCACACACACACACACAGTCACACACACACACACAGTCGCACACACACACACAGTCGCACACACCACACACAGTCGCACACACACACACAGTCGCACACACACACACAGTCGCACACACAACACACACAGTCGCACACACACACACACAGTCGCACACACACACAGTCGCACACACACACACAGTCGCACACACACACACAGTCGCACACACACACAGTCACACACACACAGTCACACACACACAGTCACACACACACAGTCACACACACACAGTCACCACACACACACAGTCACACACACACACAGTGTCACACACACACACAGTGTCACACACACACACAGTGTCACACACACACACAGTGTCACACACACACACAGTCACACACACACAGTCACACACACACACAGTCTCACACACACACACAGTCTCACACACACACACAGTCTCACACACACACACACAGTCTCACACACACACACACAGTCTCACACACAGTCTCACACACACACCACAGTCTCACAGTCACACACAGTCTCACACACACACACAGTCTCACACACACAGTCTCACACACACACACCACAGTCTCACACACACACACAGTCTCACACACACAGTCACACACACACACACAGTCACACACACACACACCACAGTCACACACACACACACACACAGTCACACCACACACACACACACAGTCTCACACACACACAGTCTCACACACACACACACACAGTCTCACACACACACACAGTCTCACACACACACACACACACACACACAGTCTCACACACACACAGTCTCACACACACACACAGTCTCACACACACACACAGTCACACACACACACAGTCTCACACACACACAGTCTCACACACACACACACAGTCTCACACACACAGTCTCACACACACAGTCACACACACACAGTCTAACACACAGTCTCACACACACAGTCTCACACACACAGTCACACACACACACAGTCACACACACACACAGTCACACACACACACAGTCACACACACACACACGTCACACACACACACAGTCACACACACACAGTGTCACACACACACAGTCACACACACACACACAGTCACACACACACACACAGTCTCACACACACACAGTCACACACACACTTAAATCAGCACCACCACGCCATGGGCCATTACCAACGGCAAAAGGAGGTTTTAAGGACTGTCTTGTAATACTGGATAAATTTACAAAATGGCTTGAGGCTTTTCCCACTAAGACTAACAGGAGAGATAGGAACCTGGGATAATTGGACCGGGAGAATGGATGGGATACAAACTAGCAATTAAAACTGAGAAAAAAATTAAAGTGAGCAGGTCACATGGACAGAGTTAGAAAGAAGGACTAAAACTTCAGGGACATAGAGTCAGGTGGTTTGGTCAGGCTAGATAAGATGGAATAGGAGGATATTGTTCTCTTGCAGAAGATACTGGCAGCTGGTACAAGGAGAAACAACTTGAAGATAGGGAGAGAATGCCTGGGAAAGTGCAGAGAGTGTGAGAAAGAAGTCTTGGGAAAAGAGTTAGAACACAGAAAAAGGGGTATGAAAAAGGGTATAAAAATCGACAGCCAAAACTAGTTTGTAGAAGAAAAGAGGAGAAGAGCCGCGAGAAGACCCGCGGGAGGAGACTCGAGAGAAGGCTCGAAAGAGCCGCGGGAGAGCCTCTGAGGAGACTCTGTGGAGCCTCTGAGGAGAGGAAGGGAACGAATCTCAACAGAGGGGAAGAAGAGTGCCTTTGAGGGAAAGAGGACAAGTCCAGCTCTCACCCGAGTGGACCGCAAATAGGACAAGTTTAGCCCTCGCCGGAGTGGACCACCAAGAGACGTTTGTCGCCAGCAGCACACCAGAGACCGTGTTTAACTTTTGTGCCAGCCTTAGAACTTCGACACAATTTCCTGCCTGCTTGGTAGTATCTCTCCGACTTACTAAAACACGCACCCAACATACATACAAAACAGTTAAGAGATTATTTAGGCACATTTCATATTCACTTTTTATGTGTTATAATTATGTTCTTTAGATGGCTAGTCATTACATGAAAGCGTTGGGGTATGGATCTTAGCTTGTGGGTTTTATAATTGCTACTAAAACGTCTTAATAATATCCTTGGTGTGGTTTCTGACAAACGCTTGAACCCCAAATTTCACAGCGCGCATACACGCGCGCACACGCCACTGCTACAGAATTATTAGCTCGAGGTGACATGTTTGGCAAAGGAATGTCGGAATCGAGCCAGCGTTCTGTGATACGCTCTCGTACGGTTTCTGACCCAGGTGGGTCCACATCCAAGGCACTGCTGATGACAGCACAGCTCATCGGCAGGACTTGGAAGGGCAGACCAGTCCCTGGGGGCAGGGAATCATCCCACTCAGCTTTTGTTAACCATGCAAGCCAAAGCCCTAACGGGTAGGGTGGTCCTTGCTCCAGCAGTTACCCCAACGCACCCTCTAGGGTCCCCAAGCCTTGGCTCTCGCCAGCCAGTGCCTAATAATCTCCAGAATTTGACAAACGGGGTGTGAACCTCTACAGAGAATTTGCGTATCAAATTCTGATGAACATCTCGAGAATTTCCATGTTTAGGTGGGATGCATGGAATTCTCTTGTTTCTCTTAAGCCTGGGTATCTGCATGTGTTAAGACGCCCAGCTGACCAAAAAAAAAGAATAATCCTTGCATTTGATACAGCGCCTTATCACGTCATTGATATGTCTCAAAACACTTCACAGAATATATTGTAAAGTGAATTGACTCTATATTTTGTGGGCAGTCAATTGTTCAGCAGTGTCCCACAAACAGTCGTGCATTGAGTGACCAAATTTTTATCATTTTGGAGGAATTATTACCCCTCGTAAGTGATCCACCAATCGGCTAACAACTGAGTTACTATTTACTGCGAGGTAAACAGAGACGACCGGAGTAAGGAAACTTGCCTAAGGTGTTGCCCTGCCTGAGAATCAAACCCAGGTCCTCTCACTTGCAAGGCGAGCACGCTAACCCTATGCTACAGGACTCCCAACTTAAAATGACAGTCACACACTCATACCCGGGAGAGATTTACCTGACATGTTCGTGCTCTGTGAACAGGATGTCTCCTGCGGCTGGGTCAGTGTCCTCTTTCACCTGTCTGATCGTCACCAGTTGTCCATCCCACATCAGACTGCGAACACAAGACACCGCTTCATCAGTAACATCCCACAACAACCGTGTGTCAGCCTGGCTCAGTCGCTATGTGCCAGCCTGGCGAATTTGCTCACACGCTGGCCTCCGAGGCAGGAGGTTGTGGGTTCGAGCTTGAGCTCAGAGTCCTGGCTGATGCTTCAGCCCAGCGCTGGGGGGAAGAAGCGCAGCATTGTCAGAGAATGCCGTTCTTCGACTGAGACATTAAACATCCCAACAACAACAACTTGCACTCATATAGTCTCCTCAAGCAGGGTAGCATCTCAGAGTGCTTGACAATGGCGGAGCATGACGCTGAGCCAGGGAGAGGAGACTGTAGGCAGGTTCAATGAGGAAGGTCTTCAGGAACGACCTAAAGATGGGGAAGGAATGGGCAAGGCGGAGGGTTAGAGGGAGTGTGCTCCAGAGTTTCAGGACATAGTGGCTGAAAACACGGTCGCCGATGGTGCAATGGAGGGCATGAGGGACGTGCAGGAAGCCAGAGCCAGTCAATCGGAGATAGCAGGTAGGGTGGTAGGCAGGTCAGAGAGGGTAGGGAGATGCCAAGGCATGAAGGGATTTGAAAATGAGTGTGAGGATTTTGAAGTTGATTCATTCTGTGACAGGGAGCCAGTGGAGCCTGGCTAGAACTGGTGTGATGGGGCTACGGAGTTTAGTGTGTGTGATAGGGAGCCAATGGAGACTGGCAAAAACTGGTGCGATGGGGTATGAAGTTTAGTGTGTGTGATAGGGAGCCAGTGGAGCTTGGCTAGAACTGGTGTGGAATTTACACAGCTCCTGGCTATATCCATCCTCAAAGCAAACTCTCCTCCCCAGCTCCACGATCTACTAAACTCTCACCAACCCGTCCGCTCCCTCCACTTGGCGGGCAACGATCTGCTCCATGTGCCTCACCCGGTCCACCCCACCATCGTGTGCCTTCAGCCTTTTTGCCTGCAACCCCTCTGGAATTCAATCCCTCAGTCCCTTCGCCTTGCCCCCCCTCCCTCACCTCCTTCAAGGTCCGTCTTCTTCGACTGCCCCTTTGGCCACCCTCATACCCTCCCTGCCCTCCATCCTCCTCATGATCCCAACCCCCTGCTCGGGTCCCCCCGCCCTCATAGGAGGAGAAAGAAGTGCGTATTATCAAGTTGGAATTAATTTAATAATCCTCGTGTCTGACCCAGTGCCTTTCACGTTAAGACAACATCTCATTGCGCTTTACAGGATTAACTGTAAAGTGTATTGACTGTGTGTTTAACGTGGCATTCACCCCTCCCCTCCGTTTGCAACGGCAGTGAAGTGAGCGATTTTATTTGTTGGCCAGGACACCAGGAGGGAGAGAAACTCCCTTCTCGTTTCCCGACAGCGCTGCAGGCGATCTATAATGTCCCCTCTGAACAGGGCACAGATGGGGAATGAGGTTTAAGTTCTCATCCGAAGGACGGCGTCTCTGACAATGCAGCACTCTCTCCCCACAGCGCTGGAGAATCAGCCTGGACTGTGAGCTCAGAGCCCCCTGGGGGCTTGAACCCACGACCTCCTTCCTTGGAGACCAGAGAGAGCTAAACTGGGACTTACTTGCACATCTCTGTGTAGGGTGTGTTGCAGGACCCTCGGTCAGTCTCGCTGTCTGCACGCACTAGCTCTTTCTCTGGGACGATGGGTGTTGAGGCGAGAAAGCCCACGTGCCGTGGGCTATACCAGCACAGCTAAAACACAGATCAGGACAGTCACACTGAAACACACACACATGCACACACGAAACACATACACACGTATTGAAGCTCCTTCACTGTGACTGACACGCACATGCATACGAACAAACACACACAGACACAAACACACACACACTGAGCAGGACGGTCACGGACTCCATCACTGACACACACACACACACACGCATGCTCTTTCCACAGTTCTGAGCCACAAGACAAGACACAGAAATCTCACTTTTCCAAATCCAAAGTGTGTGATGGTAGTGAGCTCCACCAGGAGTCAGGGGGCTTCAGCCTGGAGAGGAGAGAGACAGTCACAGTCACACTCACACCCTCACAGTCATGCCCTCACAGTTACACTGACACTCAGAGTCACACTCACATTCTCACAGTCACACCCTCACACAGTCGGACTCACACCCTCACAGTCGCACTCACCCTCACAGTCGCACTCACACCCTCACAGTTGCACACATCACAGTTACCTGATCCAGTCACACTCACATTCTACAACCTCACAGTCGACCACACCTCACACAGTCACTCACCTCACTCGCACTCACCCCAGTGCACACTCTCAGTCACACCTACAAGTCAGTCTCACTTGCACCCTCAGTCACACTCACACCCTCAGTCATTTACACCCTCAGTCACTTAGACCCTCACAGTCACACTCACATCCTCACAGTTACTCACATCCTCACAGTCGCGCAAAAACATTTAATAATCGCCAGGCACAGACCACAGGCAAAAGGTAATAACAGGCAGAGCTGCCCTGGGCAGTGAGAGCTCTTACCTCAGCTGAAGGAGACGATGGAGTGAGGAGGATGAGGAATGCAGGAGCTGGGCGTGGTAGCCTGGACAAGGGGGCCAGTGTCCGGGGTCACTGCCAGCGGGATATCAGTGACACCCATAACTGGAAACGGCACAGGAACTCCAGCATCTGTGAGATTTACTTTTATTGTGTTATTATTTGACACACAGCGTCTTATCGTGCTGTTGAGGACTTAAAGGGTTAAATTATGAGGACAGGTTGCATGAACCTGGTCTCTATTCCTTTGAGTTTAGAAGGTTGACGGGTGATCCGATTGAGGTTTTCAAAATAATAAAAGGGATTCAATAGGGTACGTACATATAAACTATTTCCTCTGGTGGGGGAATCCAGAACAAGATGCATAGTTTTAAAAATTAGAGCTTGGCCATTTAGGAGTGAAATTAGGAGGCCTTCTTTCACCCAAAGGGTAGGGGAAATCTGGAACACTCTCTCTCCACAAGGCTGTAGACGCTGGAAACATTCACATCTTCAATACTAAGTGGATAGATATTTGTTAGGTCAGGGATTAAGGGATACAGGACAAAGGCAGGCAATTGTACTTTGAGGTACAGATCAGCCATAATAATCCTTGCATTTATAACGTCTTCGAGACATCTCAAAGTGCTTCACAGAATATATGGTAAAGTGAATTGACTCTCTATTTTGTGGACGAAACAAAAGCCATGATCTTATAGAATGGCAGAACAGGCTCGAGGGGCTAAATGGCCTATTCCTGTTTCTACTGTAAAGTGTAGTGACAGTCTATTTTGTGGGTGGAACGCTGCAGCCAATTGCCCTGGGGACAAGCAGGAGTCCGTACCAATTGAGCGGAGGGAGCGGGTAGTAGGTTGGACAGAAAGCAGGTCGTAGAGATAGGGAGGTGCTAGGGCAAGAAGGGATTTGAAAACAAGTGTAAGGATCTTGAAATCGATCCGTTCGGTGATAAGGAGCCAGTGGAGCCTGACTGGGGGTATAGAGTTTAGTTTGTGTGACAGGGAGCCAGTGGAGCCTGGCGAGAACTGGTGTATTGGGGGTACAGAGTTTAGTGCGGGTGAGCTTGTGGACAGTGGAATTTACCTGTGTGTTATGGGTGGTGCCGGCAGCCTGTGCCCACCGCCCCGGTGTCCTGCCCTCCGCGTCGTGCAACCGCAGGTCCCCGCCAGCCTGCAGTAACTTACACAGCAGCTCAGGCCGGCCTGAGAAGCAGGCTGCGTGGACTGGAGTACTGCGGTCATCACAGCGACTGAGGGACAAGAGAGGTCAGTCAGTCAGGCATCCTCCCTCTCCTGCAGATACAGTCACACAATCACTCACATACGCACAGTCACTCACACAGTCACTCACACAAGCAAAGTCACTCACACATGCACAGTCACTCACATGGACCCGCAGTCACTCACACGCAGTCAGTCACACACGCAAAGTCACTCACACATGCACAGTCACTCACACGGACCCGCAGTCCCTCACACGCACAATAACACACACGCACAGTCACTCACACGCAGTCACTCACACACGCACACAGTCACTCACAGTCACTCACGCATGCACACAGTCACTCACACGCACACAGTCACTCACACACAGATACAGTCACACACAGACCTACACTATCAGTCACTCACACACACGGTTACACACACTCAGGCGTGATCTAACCACAGCGGGGCATGGGTGTCCTAATAATAATTTTAAAACAAATAATTTGTTCACTCAATCCAAGACCGTTTGTGGGACACTGCTGTGCGCAATTGGGCTGCCGCATTTCACCCACAAAATATACCGTCAATTCTCTTTACAGTGTATTCTGTGAAGCACTTTGAGATATCTCGAAAACGTGATAAGGCGATATATCAAATGAAAGTATTATTATGATAATAATCCTTGCATTTAAGACAGCACCTCATCAAGTCGTTGAAAGGGCTCAAAACCCTTAACCAGAATACATTGTAAAGTGTAGTAACTGTATTTTGGGGGCAAAACATGTCCCACAATTTTTTTTTTTGGGGGGGGTGGCGGGGTCAGCTGGGCATCCAATACATGCAGAAACTCATCACTATGTTTAAGAGTATCCAAACCAAACTAAGATTTCCATGCATCCAACCTACGCGTGGAAATTACAGAGATTGTTGGAATGGAATGCGCGCTCTCTCCCCGGAGGGACGGACGCATCTTGTTTACCTAATTCTGGGTGTATTCAAGGCTCGGGGGACCCCAGAGTGCGCGGTGGGGTAATTGCCGGTATCTAACCAGCTAAAAACGCACGGCTTGCTATTCAGAGCGCTGTCCGGCAAGCTTTCCCACTGCTTGTCCAGCGTGCGACCTAATCAAAGCCCGACATGTAAAAAAAAAATTCTCCTCATCTCCCCTCTTGGTTCTTTTGCCAATCATCTTCATCTATGTTCCTGGTTACTGACCCACTTGCCAGTGGAAACAGTTTCCCCCCCTATCTCCTCTCTCTACTCAGAACCCCTCAGAATTTTGAACATCTTTCTATTACATTTCCCCTTAAACCTTCTCTGCTCTGAGGAGAACAATCCCGACTTCTCTCGTCCCGAAAATACCTACTAGTTGGGATTAGCGCCGTTCTTCAGTAGAGCTGAGACGGTCTTTGATTGACGGAGGAGAGAGGCCACGTACAGAGGCGTCTGTCCAAGGCTGTTCAAAGCATCAATTTCTGCACCTGAGACAGAAAATGGTTAAAGCTCCATCTCACGCGCTCTCCATTACTCTCTTATCCTCCGTCTCACGCTCCCACCTCTCCATCGGCCCTCCATCACACCCTCTCTTCAACGCCTCCACCCCTCCGTCTCCTCCAGCAGCCTCTACCCTCCATCTCGCCCCGTCTCTTATTAGTCTCCACCTCCATCGCGCCCTCTCTCCATCAGCCTCTACCCCTCTGACTCGCCCCCTCTATCAGTCTCTCCGTTCCATCTCGCCCTCTCCATGTCTCTACCCTCCATTTTGCCCATTGTTCAATCGTTGTCTCTCCCCCTCTGCTTCGCAGCCCCTCTTCCCTCTCCGTGAGCGCAAAGACCCCGGACAAGGGGCTGGGTGGTGGCGGGGTTTGGGAGAGGAGGGGGAGATAGGGGAGAGTCTCGAACCCCATGACCTCCCTTACCTTTGGCCAAGGCTCCAGCCAAGCCGCTCACCTTCCCGTGCTGGGCGCAATGGTGTAACCGGGCGGCGGGCGAAGTGGGGTCTATCGCCCCCCCGAGCTGGGTGGGGCAAGTGGGGGGCAATGACTGTCCTTTTGGCATCTCTTGCCCTCCCCCCGCCCACTATCCCCACTCCCCCCCCACCAACAGGGCAGTGACGAGAAACAGCACTTCCTTTCCCTCCCTCCCTCTCTCTCTTAGGAAGATGTACGGTCCTTAGCGCCGAGTCGTCATCTTGGTTGGCAAAGCATCTGGAGACAGCGGGGGGGCAAGTGTGGGGGGGGGGGGAGTGTGGGGGGAGGGGGGGGAGTGTGGGGGAGGGAGGGAGGAGTGTGGGGGGGGAGGGAGTGTGGGGGAGGGAGGGAGTGGGGGTGGGGGAAGGAATGAGTGTGGGGAGGGGGAGGGTGGTGGAATGTGAGGGGGAGATGGAGTGTAAGGGAGGGAGAGTGTGAGGGAGGGAGGGAGATGGAGTGTGAGGGAGGGAGGGAGGGAGTGTGAGGGAGGGAGGGGAGTGTGAGGGGGGAGATGGAGTGTGAGGGAAGGTGTGAGGGGGAGATGGAGTATGAGGGAGGGTGTGAGGGGGGAGATGGAGTATGAGGGAGGGAGGGGAGTGTGAGGGGGAGATGGAGTGTGAGGGAGGGGAGTGTGAAGGGGGAGAGGGAGTGTGAGGGAGGGAAGTGTGAGATGGAGTGTGAGGGAGGGAGGGGAGTGTGAGGGAGAGTGTGAGGGAGGGAGGGGAGTGTGAGGGGGGAGAGGGAGTGTGAGGGAGGGAAGTGTGAGATGGAGTTCACACTCACTGAGTTCACACACAGGGAGGGGAGTGTGAGGGAGGGAGGGAGTATGAGGGGGGAGAGGGAGTGTGAGGGAGGGAGCGGAGTGTGAGGGAGAGTGTGAGGGAGGGAGGGGAGTGTGAGGGGGGGGAGGGAGTGTGAGGGAGGGAGGGGAGTGTGAGGAGAGTGTGAGGGGGGAGGGAGTGTGAGGGGAGTGTGAGGGAGAGTGTGAGGGGGGGAGGGAGTGTGAGGGAGAGTGTGAGGGGAGGGAGGGAGTGTGAGGGAGAGTGTGAGGGGGGGAGGGGAGTGTGAGGGAGAGTGTGAGGGAGGGAGGGAGTGTGAGGGAGAGTGTGAGGGGGGAGGGGAGTGTGAGGAGGAGTGGTGAGGGGGGGAGGGGAGTGTGAGGGAGAGTGGGAGGGAGGGGAGTGTGAGGGAGAGTGTGAGGGAGAGGGGAGTGTGAGGGAGAGTGTGTGAGTGTGAGGGAGAGAGTGTGAGGGAGAGTGTGAGGGAGAGTGTGAGGGAGAGGGTGAGTGTGAGGGAGAGTGTGAGGGGAGTGGGAGGAGAGTGGGAGGGAGGAGGGGAGTGTGAGGGAGGGAGGGGAGTGTGGGGGAGAGTGTGAGGGAGGGAGGGGAGTGTGAGGGAGAGTGTGAGGGAGAGAGGGTGAGTGTGAGGGAGAGTGTGAGGGGGGAGAGAGTGTGAGGGAGAGTGTGAGGGAGGGAGGGAGTGTGAGGGAGAGTGTGAGGGAGGAGGAGTGTGAGGAGAGTGTGAGGGGAGTGTGAGGGAGAGTGTGAGGGAGGGAGGGGAGTGTGAGGGAGAGTGTGAGGGGAGTGTGAGGGAGGGAGGGGAGTGTGAGGGAGAGTGTGAGGGGGGGAGGGGAGTGTGAGGAGAGTGTGAGGGGGGGGGGGGAGTGTGAGGGAGAGTGTGAGGGGAGTGTGAGGGAGAGTGTGAGGGGGGGAGCAGTCACGGCTCTGGGGAGGGCAGGAACACGGCAGCACCAGGACAGGACAGGACAGGGAGCGCGAGGAGAGAGCGAGCGACGGTTGGCGCTTTTCCCGCGCTTTTTCTCCCCCTCTTCGACCAACAGTTTAAACCGTCACCTGTGAGAGAGAGAGAGAGAGAGAGTGAGAGGGGAGAGAGAGAGAGAGAGTGTGTCAGAGGGGAGAGAGAGAGAGATTGTGAGAGAGGAGAGAGAGAGAGATTGTGAGAGAGGAGAGAGGGAGAGAGAGAGAGAACGAGACAGGGTGAGGGAGAGAAAGATAGTGAGAGACGGTTTGAAGGAGAGAAAGATAGTGAGAGGGAGAGATAGTGAGAGAGAGAGAGAGAGAGAGAGACAGTATCAGGAGAGAGAACCAGTGGGAGGAGAGAGAGAGAGAGAGTGAGGGAGATGGGGGAGGGAGTGAGGGGAGGGGGGGGGAGTGGGGTAATGAGAAAGGGAGAGAGGAGAGGGGTGAGTGGGAGAGAGATAAGTGGCAGATTATCAGCCCAAGACACCCCCCCCCACCCCCCACACCGCTCCCCCCCCCCCATCACCGACAACGCTGAGCGAGATCTTTAATGTCCGCCCCGAACGGGGCACGGACGGGGAGTGAGATTTTATGGTCTCACCCGAAGGACGGTGTCTCTGACAATGTGGAGCTCTCGCCCACACCCCACCCCCCCCGCCCCGCCACCCCCCCCCCTCCGCCCCGCCGCCACCCCCCCCCCAATTGGCTGTGGCGTTTCGCCCACAAAATACGCAGTCGCTACACTTCGCAGTATATTCTGTGAAGCGCTTCGAGACGACTCAGCAACTGAATGAGGCGCTACATCAAATGCAAGGATTATTATTACTTTTTTATTTTATTATTATTATTATTATTATTATTATTATTATCCTGGGGTGGGGTGTAAGCGGGTTCTCCCTGAAGCTGAACCGGCTCCAAGGTGACATGTTTGGCAACGGACTGTCAACAACAACAACAACAACAAGTTTGCATTTGTAGAGCGCCCTTCACGTCGGGAGGACGTCGCGAGGCGCTGGACAGTTGGGTCGGGACTCAGCCGGCCCTCGGTGACGGTCTCCAGTCATTGGGCACCTGAGGCAGGCGGGTCCGCAGTATCCGCTAACAGCACAGCCCGGCTTGGCTCACCGGCAGGAACCGGAAGGGCAGACCAATCGCTGGCGGCAGGGAGTCAATCCGCTCAGCTCCCGTTAACCCCGCAAGCCAAAGCCTCAAATGGGTTGGGTGGTCCCAGCTGGAGAAGCAGTGGGAAAGATTGCCAGGACAGCGCTCTCGATGGCGAGCTGCGTGGTTTTAGCTGGTTAGACTCCAGCAGTCACCCCAACGCACACACTCTGAGCTCAGCAAGCCTCGGCTCTTAAGCATCCTGTACCTGATGCTCTCCGGAATGAGGTAAGCGTGATGCGTCCCTCCAGGGAAAGTGAGAGTGCGACTTCCAAACGATCTGCAATGGGAATTTCCATGTGTAGGTGGGCTGCACACGGATCTGTTTGGTTTGGAGGTTCTTGAGCGTGACGACGGGTCGCCGCATGTTTCAGTCACCCGGTTAAGCAAAACAAAAAGAGAGGAAGAGTGAGGGAGAGTGTGGAATAGAGGAGAGAAAGGAAGGAGGAGAAAAAGAGGAGGAAAAATAGGAAAAAAAAAAGGAGGAGGAGGAGAAAGAGCAAGAGATATACTTAGATGAAAGATGAGCTGAACGAGAGGAGAAGGAAAAGAGAGAGCAGAGAGGAAGAAATATATAGAGAGAGGATGGAGCGAGAAGCGGGAAGAAGAGGTAGGAGGAAAAAGCGGAGAAAGAGGGAGAGTAAGAAATATTTATACAGAGAGAGGAGAAAAAAAGAGATGAGAGGAAGAGAGAGACACAGAGAGGCAGAGTGAGAGGAGCTTGAAATTGATCTGTTTGGTAATTGGGAACCAGTGGAGATTGGCAAGGACTGGAGTGGAGTGATTAGGGTACGCAGTTTTGTGCTCTCATATTCTTTCATACACACTCACTCTCTCACACTTTCTCTCACGTTCTTCCTCACACTCACACGCTCTTTCTCCCTCTCAATCTCTCTTTCGCTAAAATTGTTTTAAAAGGAAAGATGCAAAAAAAAACTGAGACAAATGCGAAAATACGCTGTGAAAAAATACCCCCAAAAAACGAAAAATTAATTGCTGAGAAAAAACACACAAAGAATGGAGTGTGAAAAAAAATGTAAAAAATGGGGGAAAATAATAATCATAATAATCCATGCATTTGATATAGTGCCTTATCATGCCTTCAAGATGTCTCTTCACAGCCCTTCAACAACAACAACAACTTGGATTTATATAGCGCCCTCCACGCCGGACGGCGTCTCAGAGCGCTTCACAGTAACGGATCCCAGGACCGAGCCAGGGGGAGGGGGGGGGAAGGTGACCAAAGGTGCGGTCGAAAAGAAAGGTCTTCAGCAGAGACCTGATAATAGAAAGGGAGGGAGCGAGACTAAGGGAGTCAGGAAGGCAGTTCCAGAGCCTCGGGGCATAGTGGCTGAAGGCACGGCTGCCGAGGGTGGAGCGGAGGACTCGGGGGACAAGGAGGAGGCCAGACCTGGAGGAATGGAGGCAACGGGCACTGTTTTGAAGAGGGAGGAGGTCAGAAAGGTAGGGGGGTGCAGAGGAGTGCAGGGGCTTGAATACAAGGGTGAGGATCTTGAAATCGATCCTCTCCGGGATAGGCAGCTAGTGCAGTCTGGCGAGGACTGGGGTGGTCGGGGAGCGGAGTTTCATGCGGATGGGAATGCGGGCGGCAGAGTTTTGAATGATTTCACAGAATATACTGTAGAATGATTGACCCTATAATTGTGGAGGCCAATTGCGCACAGCAGTATCCCACAAACATTTGCGATTGAGTGACTAGGCTTTGCAGTATTTCCTGTAAAGTGTTGTGACTCTGTATCTCATTTTAAAGTTATATTAAAAATGAAAATTGAAAATGAAATGAGTCAGCCTCACTGATTTAGATTTGATTTCTTCAAAGACAAAATATACCTTCGCCCACAAAATATAGTGTCAATTCACTTTACAGTATATTCTGTGAAGCGCTTTGGGACGTCCTCCCGACCTGAAAAGCGCTATATCAAATGCAAGGATTATTATTATTAGGGTTGTTATTATTATTATTCTTCACTTTAGTTCTCACCATCATCAGTGATATTTCCAAACCAGTAAGAATAGTTATTGCTTACAATCCCTACTGTGCACAGCTCTGAAAATGAATATCCTGCTGTTCATTGTAGCTCAGTGGTTAGAGCACTCGCTTTGGAAGTGAGAGACCTGAGTTCAGTTCCAGGCAGAGGGCGAAACCTTGGGCAAGTTTCCTAACTCCACACACCTAATAATAATCCCTCCAAAACAAAACAATAATAAATTGGTCATTTTCAATCTACGACTGTTTGTGGGACATTGCTGTGCGCAATTGGCTGCTGCATTCGCCCACAAATATACAGTCAATTCACTCTATAGTATATTCTGTGAAGTGCTTTGAGACGTCTAGAAGATATGAAAAGCGCTATATCAAATGCAAGGATTATTATTATTATTATTATTATTATTAATAGAGACCAAGGAACACTGACAGATGGACGCATTGCGAATTTTGATTGCCATGGTAACTACGATTAATGATATCGGAAGTAGAAATGCAGCCAGTTTAAGAAATACAACCACTTTTGCATTCTTGAAAAAAAAAATGGCTTGGGCACTTAAAATAGCACATCGTTCAAGGCAAACATTAAAATGAAGGAAATCTTTTAACGTGATACATCAGATCTGTTGAATAAGAGGAGTGGGAGTCCTGCAGCGCAGCGGTCAGAGCGCTCGCCTCGCAAGCGAGGGACCTGGGTTTGATCCTCGGGCAGGGCCAAATGAAATGTTGGGCAAGTCGCCTCTGGTTACCCAGCAGCAAGTAGGAACCCCGCTTGTTAGTCGATTGGCGGATCGCTTTTCTGGGAGCGTAATAATTCCTTCCCAAAAAAAAACCAAATAAATTGGTCGCTTCAATCCACGACTGACTGTTTGCGGGGGACGCTGCGGTGCGCCGTCGGCCGCCGCGTTTCGCCCACGAGAACACGCGGTCGGTCGGTTCACGTCCCATCGCTTCGCAGCACGTTCTGCGAAGCGCTTTGAGACGTATTGTTTTTTACGAAGGAACGCAAAAAGATGGGGGTGATGGTGGGGGGGAGTGGGGTAGTGGGGGGGGGGAGCGTGATGACGTTCACGCGGCGAGCTCGTTGGCGTCGTTGCCGGGACGACCTGACGCAGTCGCCCGGTGGCGCTGGGCGCATGCGCGCTTTCCACAGCCTCAGGCGGGGAATCGCATCAAGATGGCGGCGGCGGCTGCCTGGTAACCAGGAGTCCGCGGAACATAGCAACGGCGGCGGTGGCGCCCGCAGCATGCGCTCCACCAAGGTAACGGGTGAAAGCCGAGGAGCTGTCTGTCTGTCTGTCTGGTTGTTGTTGTTTCCTCCCGGTCAACGCCGTTGGGGTCCGAATAAGTCTCGTGTAAAGGGTGACAGAGGCCCCGGGGGAGGAATGGAAGCCTGGAATTGGGGAATGGGGCGATGCGGGGAGACTGGCGCCGATCGGGGGTGGGGTTGGGGTTGGGGGTTGTCCTCCTCACCCGGGCTGCGAGCTTGGGAAGAGGAGGGGTACATCCCGTGGCAGGACCCCGGGGGTTCGATTCCCGCCCGGGCCGAGGGCCCAAGGCATCATCAGGCAATGTTTCCTCACTCCGCACCTGACCACCTCTGGTGACTCGGCAGTAAGTGGGAACCCGTGTGGTTTTTTTTTTAGTCGATCGGCGGATCGCTTTCTCGGGAGCAAACGATCCCTTCAAAAAAAATAATAATGATGATTCGGTCACTCAATCCCCCGCGGCTTCTGTGTGGGTGCAGTTTGTGCTGCGTCTCGTCCACACTTTTCAGTATATTCTGCGAAGCGCTTTGAAACGTCTCAACCGCGCGATAAGGCGCTATATTAAACGCAAGGATTGTTATTAAGGGAGAGGGGGAGATGTGCATTAATAATAGTAATCGTTGCATTTGATACAGCGCTTTTCACGTCTTCTTAGACGTCCCAAAGCGCTTCACAGAACACACTGTAAAGTGAAGTGACTGTATATTTGTGGGCGAACGCGGCAGACGATTGCGCACAGCAATGTCCCACAAACAGTCGTGGATTTAAAATGACCGATTTATTATTGTTTTTGGTTTTGGAGGGATTATTATTAGGCTCTGTGTGGAGTAAGGAAACTTGCCCAAGGTTTCGCCCTCTGCCTGGAATTGAACTCAGGTCTCTCACTTGCAAAGCGAGTGCTCTAACCACTGAGCTACAGGACTCCACGATAAGATTGATAATAATAATCCTTGCATTTAATATAGTGCTTTATCACATCGTTGAGACGTCTCAAAGCGCTTCCCAGAATATACTGTAAAGCGAATTGATTGTATATTTTGTCGGCAAAACTTGTGATTGTGATGATGCACCATCTGAATCGTTTGAGACTGGAATACATTCTTCTCAATTTTCTATTTGAGAGTACAAGGGAGAGCCTTGGCTAACAATTTTCCACATTAGTTGATAGCCACCTGGCAGTTTTGTGGGATTTTGCTGGTGCAAATAGTTGCATATGACTGCCATACGGCTATTTGTTATGCACAAATTGGTTGCCAGCTTTTGTCTGTATTTGCAGGCAAAAGCAGTCGCCAATCTGCGCATGGCAAAGTCCCACAAACAGCCAAGAAATGAATGAACAACTGCATCTGGGGGATTGTTAGCAAAGACAAACTAACTCCCTCTGTTTTTGAACAATACCGTGGGATCTTGGTTTAATGTCTCATCCAAAGGATGATACCTCCAATTCTTGATGTGGGACTTTAACCCACAGCCTTCTGATTCGGCGGTGAGAGTGTTATTAACTAAGCTAGGCTGACACCCTATCAATTATAAATACCAAATGTCAAAATCAGATGGTGTTTTGGCCCAATTTGATGTGGCTTGGACAGAAATGTTTAAATCCGGCTTCATATCTCTATAACTGCTGGAAACAGAACAACTTTGTGCCTTGTGTTACAAACACAGTACCACAATGATTTATGACTGATAGAATTAACAAAGAATGGAATATTCTATATAATAGGGGTTTGTCACACATGGAGGCAGAGCATATTGCTTTCCATACAGTAAACTAATAACTCATCCCTGGTTTAACTGTCAGCACCACTTAAGTCATCATACTGTCAATATCCCGTCCAGATTTGTTTGTGCATTGATACATATGTCTAACTCGTCACTCCGGATTACTCGTCCATGGGCTCTTTTTTCTTGGAGGGATAAGTTATCAGGAGTTTTGCTTGGACTACGACTTTTCACCCCAAATTCATTAGAAGGTTGAGTTTACTGAGAAATGAAACAATGGGGTAAGGAGGGCCACTCTCTGTTTCCCCCATCAATATTATGTAGCAATAGCAGCATCTGGTTGGAGAATGAACGATAAAATAAGTTAGCAATAATTATTGTAACTGTTACAAGTCACCAAGTGTTCATATATTTTCCTTTGAATTGTTCTTTTTACATAATTTCAATGATTCATGTCATGTCAACACTCTCAATCAAAAACATTATTATGATTTTTAAAAAACATAGTAATGTTTTTTGCTGAAAATACAGTATTTTCATTTTGTTTCTTTCAACATTGTGCAGAATTTAGTAAATAAATCTAGCAGTAAGTAGGAACCCGATAGTTAGTCGATTGGCAGATCGCTTTTCCAATTTTCCAGGGGTAATAATTCCTTAAATAATCGTACATTGCTTTTCCAATAGTTTCTTCATGCAAGTTAATATAGAAAGATTTAATGAGTAGCATTTGTGTCTGTAAATACATTTTTAAACATTCCACAACAATTTTTAATAACTACTTCTGTTTTTACTTTTCTTTCAGCGGAAAACCAAAGAAGACACTTGGAAATCAGAAGAGTTGCTGAGGCATCTTAAAGTAATTATTGATTATAAAATCTGGTGCAGTCATTGAGCAGTCATAACAGAAGGATGAGACAGGAAGGGGAGGAAGAGAAGGCATATCATTACTAGTTGCTTCACAGATATGTCTCAAGTTGATCATGGACCAGACTCACAACACTGTATGAATGTAGAATAAGTTGTGAGGTTAGAATAGTGTGTTCTTTCTGAAAACAAAAGATTAATCTGGAATAATGGATTGTCGGAGGTGAATTGTAAGCGTACATTTAAGACAGATTTATTTTTTAGTTTAGATATAGGCACAAATGGTGCAATTAGAAATGAATGCTTATTGCACTGTTGATTTAATGAACTTTAGTAGTGTGAACTATGCCTGTAATGTTGAGTGCTATACAAGTTACTGGTGGGCTACAGATAGTATGAAATGTATGGCATATTCTCTTTACTTTGGTCTGCTTTGCAGAAGTCCATTGCCATACTTAAGAGTTAGTGTTCACGTGCGCCTGTTGTGAAATGCAGTTGACTTGAGACTCACTGATTGCCATTGTACATGTCATAACCTGTGCTGCATTTATTTGCGCTTCACCATTCACTTGAGTTCTCTCGGAGTGTTATTGTCAATATTGTGTCAAGTCATTGACTCTTTTATGCTGTGGGCCATGTTAGCTGAGAACTAGGTTGAGACTAATTTATTCGGTTTCTACTCATCTCAGCCAATAGAAAGAAACAAAAGCATTCTGAATCCAGCCTCTAGAGGTAATGAAATAACATTTAATATGTATTTGCTGTGTCTGTGTGGCACGGACAGCCTGTTTTCCCACTGAAATCAACAATTGCTACATGATACCAGTTTCTGTGACTAATAATAATAATCCTTGCATTTAATATAGCATCTTATCACGTCTTTGAGACGGCTCAAAGCGCTTCACAGAATATACTGTAAAGTGAATTGACTGTATATTTTGTGGGCAAAACGTAGCAGCCAATTGCACACAGCAGTGTCCCACAAACAGTCGTGGATTGAGTGACCAAATTGTTTTTAAAAATGTATTTAACGAATTATTACCCCTGGAAAAGCGATCTGCCAATTGACTAACTATCGGGTTCCTACTTACTGCTAAGTAAACAGGCGTGTGGAGTAAGGAAACTTTGCCCAACATTTCGCGCTGCCAGCAATTGAACCCAGGTTTCTCGCGAGGTGAGTGCTCTAACCATCAAGCTACAGGACTCCATGATATGTATGATTGTAGGTTCCCCATGGACTAAATTGATTATGTCTCATTCTATAAATAAAACTCAATTGGGGTACCAGATAGTAGTACTAACTCATATACATCAGAAATCTGCATGTCTGATTTTTCAGTTTATATTAAAATTCTTGGTGTAGTATTTAAGAAACTTCAATTGACCTGTGGGCTGGGGAGGGGTAAATTCAGTCAGGACATTACCAATGCTTAAAAAGAGTAGAATAGAAACCAAATAAATCAAGAAAATATGTTTTTTTTTAAAAAAAAGTATATAGATTGTACAAAGCAGGGACGACTGGGAGTTCTACAGTCTTGAGTTCTGGGGAAAGAATGAGTTAAGAGTAGGAGAAAGTATGATTAGTCTTGATTTTAATCACCATATGGTGTAGGGAGGAAGATAAGCACATGCAAGATTATCTTTCTCCTCCCCACACTTACTGTGTTTAAAATCTTTGAATCAGAGAAGCAGTAACCTTAGTAGTGTTGATTTTGAAATAGGGAGAAGCAGGCAAGATTGTGACTGAACAAGGAAGTATGGAGGCTGGAGGTGAGGTAAGGATCACAAATCAGATGATGACCCTTCGCTTGTATTTTGTCAGGAGAGCAAGAGAAGTATTCGATGACGTTCCCCAGTTATGGGGCACTATTCAAGTCAAAAAGAGGCCAGTGTTGCACCATGCATTTGCTTCATTATTTTGAGATTCTGGGAGGATCTCTACAATACGTTCCCCCAGGATATAGGGTGGGTGGGAACCCATGGTTGTAGAACAGACGTGCTTCAAAGGCCTGTTTTCCGTACCTTATTTGCTTATTACATCCTAACTGAAAGGTGTGTAGGATAGTTCAATAAAATACTTATTTATTCCTATTTGACACCGATGAGTAAGGCCATTTGAATGGGAGGGTGGGTGATGATGTAGCAGCAACAACAACTTGCATTTATGTAGTGCCCTTCACATAGTATTATGTCTCTAAGCTCGTCATAATGACCGGGTTGAGTGCTGAGCAAGGGAGAAGGGGGAAAGGGACGATAGGTACCGTTGAAGAGTTAAGTTTTTAGGTGGTATTTAAAGACAGATTTAAAGGTGAACTAAAGGTGTAGGGAGGGAGTTCAGTATGTTAAGGGATATAGTAGTTGGAGGCTCGGCCCCAACTGGTGGCATGAGGGACAAACAGGAAGCCCAAGTTAGTTAAGCAGGCATGGAGAGGAGTGGGGTAGGAGAAGATTATAGAGATAGGAAGGTGGGAGAGAGTGAAGGCATCACAACCAAACCTAAATATCTATGTAAAAGTGAAATCAGTTTGGCTGAAGTATAGAAATGAAAAAGCTACTTTTGTTTTCTATGTTTTCAGGCAGCTCAGGGAGATCATGCAGAAGAAGCTGATGCAAAGAGCAGAGAAAGGAGAAAGAGTAAAGTTGAGGAAGCGAGTGGTGTCTCTGAATCTAGGGAGCGTCGACCCAAGGAAAAGGAAAAGGACTATCATAAAGACAGAGTGAGGGACAAAGACAAGGACCGGGAGAAACATAAAGACAGGGATAGAAACCAAGAGGAGGATCCAAAAAGAGAAAGGGACAGAGAGCCTAAAAAAGATAGGGACAGAGAGCGACATGGGGACAGAGACAGTGAAAAGGACCAAATTAAAGAAAGAGATCGAGACAAGGATAAGATCAGAGATAGAGAAAGAGAGAGACAAAAGATAAGGTTAGGAGCCAAGAAAGTGATCCAAACCCAAGAGTTTTTGATGAAGATGGAGAGAGAGATGCTCATATAGACAGACATAAAGAGAGGGATAAAAAGTCTGAGAAAGACAGGGAAAAAGAAAAACCTAGGAAAAAAGAAAAGGATCGACATCGGGAACGAGAAAAAGAGCGAGAACATGAGAATGGCGGCAAACATTCAAAACATCGACCCAGAAAAGAAGATGAAGGTATAATTGCTATGTTTGTATTTAATGTAGTAAAGTTAAAGTTAGATTTTTGCTAATATTTGTTACTGAATTTATCATTGGATAAAGAGTTTGCTTTTCAAAGAGATTATCTCTCATAACATTTCTGTGGTTTTAAAATCAATGTTTCTCTCGCCCTTATAAAAAAGATTCTTGTAATTCCACATAGCAAATGTGTTTCATTTATAACTTTAACTTTATTATTGATTTCCTTTAAAAAGTAAACAAAAAGTTACTACTCAATGTTTAGTTGATTTAAAGATATCGCCTTGAGGTGGCTTTCTGCGTGCGTGCGCAGTGAATGCAAAGCACGGACAGGGATTTTACCATGGACTTCCACTATAGTTAATTAAACTTGGTGAAGACAACAACAACAACAAATTATATTTGTATAGTGCCTTTCACGTCAGGAGGATGTCCCAAGGCGTTGGACAATCAGGGATCTGCACCAGAGCTGATCACTGCTTCCACGGACCGTGCAGTTATACCAAGAAATAAATTTAATTTCTCAGAACAAATATACCGCCTTAATAGAATTGACCCATGCTGTGGAAACATCAAGATGAAACCTTCTTTTCAAGTGATTGAAATTCAAGCTGCGGAATTGAAATATGAGCTTGTTCCAGTTTTCAGCTCCAATGAATTCCACGCATTGGAGAGAACTTGAAGATTTATTGCAAAATATCTTAGAAATATGAGTCCTGAAAATTCTGGCAAATTAAGATAGATTCCAGATTAAACATTCTGTTGATCGAACATGTTCAAGCCATGATTTCGTAGCTTGATATTATGTTCTTAAGTACTCCCTCGAATTATCTCTCAAATTGAAAAATGTGACTTCTGACCTACAAATGTCATCTATGTGTAATGATCAAGTCTTCACTGGAATTTGTGAATTTATATGGGTGTTGAGACCATTTAGAAGATTGTTTCAGTGGAGTTCCCAGCTCCGTCATTGGCTTGATGGGATGAATTGCCTCTTTCTGTACTGTAATTTCTGCGATGCTATTTCTTTAAGAATCATTCTCGATTTCTCGCTCTGCCTTGTATCCTGCCTCACTGCTTTCCTTCTGCTCCACCAGTTGAACAGTCACTTGAAACATAAATCAGGCTTGATCCTCAGATGTCTTTCCTTCCCCATATCTGGTCCCTGACAAGGACTGCTTTCCTCCACTTCCTGCCTCCGATTATACCTCACACCTGACACACCTAACTCTTACCCACGCATTTGTCACTTCCCGACTTGATTTTTCCAGTGCTCTAATTGCCAGTCACCCCAGCTCCACCATTCATAAAACCTAATTAATTCAAAACACCACCACTCGTAGCCCCAACTTTGCAACCTCTGCCTTACCGGTAGCACTCTCACCTCTGAGTCAGAAGGTTGTGATTCAAGGCTCACATCGGGAGTTGAACTTGCATGTTCTAGGTGCTTCAGATGAGACATTAAGCCAGCGATGGCCAACCTTTTGCTGAGGTTTGCCATGGTGTGAGCACAAGACATATCGCGGTGCCAATAAAAAAAATTAAAAAGAAAAATATTACAGGAAAAGAACGATGCATTTATTAGGCAATTCGCCATAAAATATCATACAATTCACCTAATGAGGTTTCTGAATTTTTTTGTTTTTAATATCTTCAATATTTGGATTCAGTTTTGAGCAACCCTATAGAAGAAGATTACTAAGGTGATCTTCTGTTAGTTTGGAACAGTATTTATTTTTTCTGAAATTCATGGTGGAAGAGGACTGCTCACAGGTGTAGGTTGATCTGAACCTGCACAGATTAGTATTGACTATTATTAGTCGATATTATTAATATTATTATTAATGTTGTTAATTATTATAATTAGTATTAGTATTAACCTTGTTGGCATTTGGGGTGAGCGAGATTTGGGGGAGGCCCCTGCAGGGTAGGGGTCTCACTCTCTCTTTGTCTCTCTTTCTACTAACTTTCTCTTTCTCTCAGACTCTTTCTATCTCTCTCACTCAATTTCTCTCACACAACACACTCAGTCTCTCACACTCTTGCTCTCCAACACACACTCTTCCTCTCACACTCACTGTCTTCTCTTTCACACAGTCCCTCTTTCACGCACTTTTTCACTCTCACACACACTCTTTCTGTGCTGGCGTCCACGCTGCTGCTGCTCTGGATGTGGTGAGCGGAGCCAGTGGATAAGGGGGGTTCGGCTGGCAGGTGAGGGGTTGTGGCCAGTGGGTGAGGGGGTACAGCTGGCGGGTGAGGGGCTGCGGCAATGATGTCCCTTCAGCGCAGGATCCAGCAATTGTTGCTGTTGGAGTTATTTTTAAAATGTGTTGCGGGCCACTACTAAGGGCATGGCTGCCACCTTGTAGCACGTGTGCTGCTGGTTGGCCACGACTGCATTAAAGCACCTGTCTGTTCAGGTTAAAGATCCCATGACACTATTTGAAAAGAGAAGTTGGTTTCTTCCAAGTTGGGCAATAATCACCCCCAAAAAAAATAACTATTTGGACATTGCTGTGCTCAATTGGGCTGCCGCGTTTGCCAACAACTTCACTTCACAATAAATCCTTATGCACTTTGAGATGTGCTACCGACGTTCAAGCGCTATACTAAACGCAAAGGTTATTATTATCTGTTTTTCATATGTAAACTACTTGTGTATTTTATTGTGATTACATCTAGCAGTTAGGACTAAAGGTTTCTAGAGGGTTAGAGCTGGATGTCCTGGGAAGGACATGGTGCTTATCGAATATTTCTGTCCAATTGTGATGTTTCAGAAAATGGAGACACTCCAAAATCTGACAAATTTGAAGAAAAAGAGAGAAAACATCGAGAAAAAAAGGCAAAGGAGGGAACTGACGTGAGTGAATCAACTTTATTTTCTTTAAATTTTGCAATTGTTTTTTACTTTTCCTCTCATAAATAATGATCTTTAGTAATTGTTGCATTTGATATATAGTTCCTTATCATGTTGAATCTTCTCAAAGACTTCACAGAGTTTTCTATAAGGATAGTGACTGTATATTTGTAGGCGAATATGGTAGCCAGTTTATACCAAGCAGTGTCCCCAAACAGCTATGAAATGAATGACCAACATTTTATCTGGGGGATTGTTGACCAGGATAAAAGCTCCCTCATCTTTTTGAATAGTGTCTTGGGATCGTCAAAGTCACCTGAACAGGCAGATCTGGCCTAATCCTTACCTTTGATTTAGTGCCTTTCACATCAGGAGGATACTGCAAAGCACTTTGCAGATTATATACTTAAACCCCGGCTAGCTGGATTAATGAGGGGGTAGTTCTGGTCTGACGAGCCAGAATTAATGGCTAAGTGTAAGTGTAATTACAATGCTGAAACCGAAGTTTCTCCCCGTGGCCAACAAATCCCTCAATTAATATTGGTCACTCACTCCATGGTTGCTTGTGAGACATTGCTGTGAGCAACTGGCTGCTGCGTTTCACTCACAAAATACACGGTCAATCCATTTTACAGTTTATCCCGTGAAGCGCTTTGATACGTCTCAACGACGTGATAAGACATTATAAAAAGTATTTTTACTACTTAACAGATCAGTGAGGAGAGTCGAGAAAAGAAAAAGAAAGATGAAAACCGTGAACGACGACACAGAGAACATAAGGAGCGTGAGCACGATTCCCGGGGAACTGATAGAGAAAAGCGATACAAAGAAAAGAAACCTGTGCAGGAAACACCGAGTGAAGAAACAGATGGGAAACATCAAGAGGAAAGAGAGAAAGGACATGGGAACAAAAGGCATAAAGATACAAAAGAATCAAATGCAGAATCTGGTGACATGGAGCGGGAGCACAGAGACAAACAGAAACAAAATGAAAGAAACGAAAATCAACAGCGACGACATAAAGAGAAGGAAAAGGAGAAACTAGGATGGGAAACAGAGCCTAATGAGGTTAGTTTTTTTTTCCAAATCATCTGCAAATCATTTTCTTTTTAGACCATATACCTTTAATTTTGTACAAATAATATTCTTCCTTTTCAAGATAATGAACTGCAAATCACAGCAAGAGACTAGGCAATACCAATATCTTGGAGTCCTGTAGCTCAGTGGTTAGAGCACTCGCTTTGCAAGTGAGAGATCTGGGTTCGTTTCCAGGCAGGGCGAAACCTTGGGCAAGTTTCCTTACTCCATACGCCTAATAATAATCCCTCCAAAAAAAAAAAAACAACAATAAATTGGTCATTTTGAATCCATGACTGTTTGTGGGACATTGCTGTGCGCAATTGGCTGCCGCGTTCGCCCACAAATATACGGTCAATTCACTTTACAGTGTGTTCTGTGAAGCGCTTTGGGACGTCCTCCCGACGTGAAAAGCGCTATATCAAATGCAAGGATTATTATTATTATTATTATTATTATTATCTTTCAGAAGCCAGTTCCTTCAAGTGCAACATTGAAATTTGGTCGTGGGGCAAATACTTTCATTATACTCAAACTTTCCTCCCTAAATATTTTTATCCTGAGGTCGAGTAATTATAATAATGATAATCCTTGTATTTGATATAGCACCTTATCACATCATTGAGGCATCTCAAAGCGCTTCACAGAATATACTGTAAAGTAAATTGGCTTTGTATGTTGTGGGCGAAATGTACAATAAACCATCAGGAAAAAATATATACATAATAAAGTACTGCACTCTAACTTTGATGGATTCAGTGGTCTCAAGCAAGTACTTCCAACGCTGCATTATTTTTCAAAAGTCTTGAACTAATCCATAGGAATGTACATACAAACTCATAAATTAAAGACATTTGCCCCATCGCTTGCCGTCTTCAAAGCCCGTCTCAAGACCTTCTATTACCATGCCTTTGGTCATCTTCCCACTCCCATTCTACTTGGCTCCCACCCTTCTCGATTCCTACCCCCACTTTGGGTGCGAACCCTTGACTGTCCAGTGCCTTGGGACGTCATCCCAAAACGAAAGACGCTATATGAATGCAATATGTTGTTTGTTGTTGTTTTTGTGATCACGCAAATACATAGTGTTTACTGTGTTGAGAAATGCTGTTGTTTTGCGTACCCTTTCCAATTTAGACATGATATACTTACACTAATATAGCTTAGATTGGTAAGTTTTAGCCCATATTATTTTGGAAATCAATTTTAAATAGAAAATTGTTTTGCAAAATAATCAGAATAGTTGGAGTGCTACAATTGGCTGAAAAAATGCTTTCTTTTGTGACAGTCAAAAACCAACTATTTAAAAAATTCTGGTCAGGGCCCTGGTCCTATTAAACCAAGGTCCTATCTGCCTGTCCAGATAGATGTTAATGATCCCACAACTCTATTCAAAAAGAAAAGGGAGTTTCTCCCGGTGTCCTTCCAACCTCCAAAAAAGTGGTCATTCACTCCATGGCTGGTTGTGGGACATTGCCACGGAGTGAGTATATCCTGTGAAGCACTTTGAGACATCTCGAACATGTATAAGGTGCTCTATCAAATGCAGTGTTATTTATTATTATTATTATTTTCTCCTATTCTCTGTATTGGCAGTAATATGCAAACAACTGCAAATTACGGCATTTTCTATTCAACAGCTGGTTGAGTGAACTTGCTCTGTAAATTATCAGAGCAGGGCTTTTACAACCAGAAGACTTGAATCCTACAGGTTACTTTTAGATGGATATAAATGGGAATAGCTCACTTTTGGAAAGAGTTGTAGTCATTATCAATTTTTAGCACTCTTTTTGAGAGAGGGTGTTCTATATTAAATAGTTTCTTTTCCTCTCTACCAGAGTGATATTCCCCTCTAAAATGGTCAGTTTGCATACTTACTCAGTCAAAATTGTCAGATATTAGCATGGTGCTAATGCAATGGAAACCGTCTATTAACATTGCATTTATTTCACTGCTGAGATGAAACAGGACAAGAAAGACAAAAGTACAAGGAAGGTAAATTCTTAAATTTTGAAATCGACTCTGTGCCATCTTGTGCACTATGTAAAACCTGAGAAAATGTTCCTTTTTTTTAAAAGAGAAACAACAACATTCTCTGTATAGTTTTGTAACCGGTATGGACTTCAGAGGTGTCCACAGTGAGGACTGTGTCAGCTGTGTCACGTCTATTGTGTGAAGGAATTACATTTCCTCTTGGTGCAATAATACAGTGTTACAGTGCAGCAGCACGTGATCAGAACTCTTTGAGCAGTCGTGTCACTAAATAAACTGACACATTAGTTGTCCAGGGTACAGTTTCCCTTTTAAAACACAACTTTAATATTTGAATGATGTAATTCCTGATGCATTTTGGTGTAAAGCAGTAGATCGATAATTGGAATCTCTTGGGGCTAATGATATGGTAATTTGGGAGATATATTACATTTGGAACTTTGTTATGTTGTGGGTCTGTAAAAATCAATAATGCCTGTGCAAGGATTTGGTTCAGAAATGTAGTTATCACAGAAGGTGACCGTTGTATTGTTTTTAAACACGTGTTTCTTTCTCTAGGAGATTGAAAAAGAGGAGATTATTGTGGAAAAGCCATCTGTTGTTGAATCATCACAATATGAAGATGACTTTGAGGTATTTGCTGTTGTACTAGCCTGTAGGGGAATGGACAGCATGGATGATTTACTTTAAAAATGGAGATAGTGTTCAGATTTATTTCCAGTGTGTAAGATCAATACACTTTCAGACCCACTCCCCAATGAGTTGTGATTCTCCCCAATGATTCCCACTGTGGCACTACCATTGTGTTTGGTGGGATAGACTAAGACAGATCTGGCAGCATGAAACTGAATATCCATGCCTTGACTTTTCAAATGCACTCGCAAATCCTCATGTGCACCAAGCTCTGCACGTCATTCATCGTAGTTCTCGCCACGCGTACAGTTTTAAAGGGCAAATTTAGGACAGTTACCAAGAAGTTTTTCTTTACTCCGAAGGTATCAACAATTCAAACAGGCTGCCAGGAAAGTTGTTTGAAGCCAGGACGAATCTTGATGCTGTGATTTGGGGGATGGGGTTAGAGTAGGTATTCTGGAAGGATGAGATTGGACGGGCCAATAGCCTTCTTCATCCAAAGTGATCTTGTGATATACGTTTGTGGAAGAGGTTGGGGGGAGAGAATTACAAATGGATAAAAGTTAATTTTGGTTAATTCTTTGTTCCTTTTATGCAAAGGACTATGCTGATGATTTTGAGGAAGATGAAGATGAGGAGGATGAAGATGGTGAGCTTCAACGAGAGGATGAGATTCCAGCATATAAACGAGCTGAAATTGAAGAAATTCAGAGAGCAATTACTGCAGAAAATGAACGGATCTTCACAATACAAAGAAATACTGGAATCGGAGGACAGACATGCGAGAAAGAGCCTAAGAGCGGTACTATAAGATCTTACATTATGGATACCATCTAATTGGTATTCCAATAGATCACAGAGTTTTGTTGTGCTAAAATAGTTCAGTCGTTCAAGAAAATGTGTGTGTATATGTGTATCTTCTATCTTCACTAATAAAATGACAATGTCCGTCTGCGCTTCAAGAAGGATCTCAATAACCGATTGATGTAGAGACATGATTTATACCTCATCGGAAAGGTATTGAAACTGGGAGTGATATGGGAATATTTGTTTTTGGGTATCTCCTATCGTTCATATATTTTCAGTTTTGCGTCTTTCGCTGCAGTTACGCCTGGTGGCTGCCGAGTTAAAGTGGAGCTGTGGCATTGTGTGTCACAGAGCACCTACGCATGTACACACACACTGCAGTTACACCTGGTGGCCACGCCAGCTGACCGTGGTGCTGTGACATCCTGTGTCACAGAGCCCGCATGTAGCCAAGTGGTGGGAACAAAATAAAGAACCCAGACGAAGCTAAGCTGCGGCAACAACAACAAAATTTAATTTTTGAAGCACTGAGTCCTCCCACTGAGTCCTCCCAAAAGGAGGCCGCCCAAAAGGGGTCCTCCCACAGGAGTCCTCCCAGATGAGTATATATAAAGATGAAATGTCTGTCTGTGTGTCTGTCAGTGTGTCAATCTACATTCCATATTGGATCCTTTAGATACAAGCGTAGCTGCAACAGGTACAGCTAGTTTTTAATACACTCAAATCATAATTTGATCTAAATGGGATCAAAATTGTGGTATTCCAAAGTATTTCTTAATTATGGAAATAGTTTAACGTGTTGTGAAATATCAGACATGCACACTCTGAGATATACTAGCCTGGAAACTCAGCTGCAAATGTTGCAACATGTTAAAATAAAATAATCTTTACATTTGATATAGCATCTTTCACATCGGGAGGGTGTCTCAAAGCACTTTGACTGTAAAGTGCAGTGACTGTGTATTTTGTAGGTGTATTTTGTTTTTAACTTTGTACTTTTTATACAAGTTTGGGTTAGAACTTACGCATAATCATTTATTTTGTTTGCATGTAAATTCATTGTTTTCCAAATCAGATGCAAAGGAATCGAAAGAATCTCAGCAAAGAAACCCAGCTCGAGGAACATTCATTGACTTTGTATCGGCAAAGAAGCGGGAGGTTAGCCGCAAAGCAGCCAACAGGCAAAAGTGGGTAATAGCAATACGTACATACTGCTTCATATTCTATCTTCCTCAACATTTGTGCCTGTTCATTTAGATTTTTAATCTATCACTTGAATTTTGATTTAACAACTGCTTCTATCAGAATTTGATTTCAGTTTCAGAGAACTCAAATAACAAGTTATTTTAACCAATTCCGAACTTTGAGTGTATGCCTGTTAGTTATTGGCAGACTGTATTGTGAAGTCTGAGACACCACTTCAGCATTTATACCTGGTTCTAACTGAAGTACTTGTTCAATGGAAGCATGTCTGATGTTTGCTCTCTTCAGACACATCTCTAAAGCAGCAACTGGGGAAACTCAGAAAGACCTTCAAATACAGTACCTGTTTGCAATGTTCTCCAGCCAAGAAAATAGCAGTTTGAGTTGAGGTCTAATGGTACTTGTTGATTAGACATTGTAAAGGCACATCTTGTTTTAAATGGAGGGAATGCTTTCTCCACAGGCTCACAGTCCCATCAAATTATTTATTTGGTGAATTAACAACAACAACAACAACAAGATTTCATTTATAGAGCGTCTTTCACGTCGGGAGGACGTCCCGACATTAAATTAATGTCATGCAACTTAAAAATTTTGGACTGATATCCATAAACCGCAGAAGTGGGAGATTGTTTAGGTTTCTTATTTGGGTGATATTGCTAGAAATCATAGAAGATGATCACAAGAAAATAGTTTTTGTGTGTAAAAGCACTTAAAGTTTAAATGTTCGCTTCATCCCCTGCCTAATTCAATGTTCGTCTCAAGATAATAATAGTAATAATAATAATCGTTGCTTTACTATAAAGTGAATTGACTAAATTTTGTGGGCAAAACGCAGTAGCCAATTGCGCACAGATCTATCTCTTTGACAATACTTTTGGTCATCTTTTCCCTTCCCAAACCCCAGGCACAGCTTGGGTGCCAAGACAGGATTTTTTCTCTATGCTTCTAGATGATTAAAGATGATGAAGGGAAACTTTGTCATAACTGGAGCTCAATATTGAGCTTGATGATATAATTTCCCATTGAAGTGTTTAGGAATAGATCTTACTTTCACTTATCCAAATACATTTGACAGAATCCTGATTTATTTTCTTTGCAGAAAGCGCTGTATTGAGCTGCTCCGACTGGTTGATCTGGATTTCTCAATTAACTTTTCGCTGTTGGATATGCCTCCATTAAATGAGTACGACATGTACATCAAGAATTTTGGACGAACAAATACCAAGCAGGTTTGTAAATGCAAGTTGTTGGAGGTGCTGTCCTCGCATGAGATGTTAAACCGAAGTCCCATCTGCCTGTTCAACTGGACGTTGAAAAATCCCATGGCACTATTTGAAAAAAGAGAAGGGAGTTTCTCCTGGCCAACAATCTCCCCAATACAATTGGTCATTCATTCATTTTATGGGTGTTCTGGGACATTGCTGTGCGCAAAGTGGCTGCCACTTTTTCTCAGAGAAAATACAGAACGTATACTTTACAGTATATCCTGTGAAGCACCTTTCACTTCCCTGTGTGAAAGGTGATAAACCAACTAAGGATTACTTTTTTATTATATCTATGAATGAATGGATCACTGTTCCAGGGAATTTGCACAATTAGCTACACATAACCACTTAGTTCTGGCATATGCAAATCCACTGAAACAGTCACTGTTTCACTCAGGTGAGTGAAACCTAACTGTAGTTTCAATGATGGTACTATGATCCTGCATAACTTTATCAATATCCTTTTTAAAGCTTGTCAGGCAGTGTTCAGGTGATTTTACTTGTTAAACCCCAGCAGTACTCCAAAACACACTACAGGGTCCCCAAGTGTCGGCTCTTGCCAACCTACGCCTAATACTTTCCAGAATTAGGTAAGCAGTGTACATCTCTTTGGGGAGAGAGTACAGACACTATTTCAGAATGGGAAATTTCCATTTGTAGAAGGCATGGGTGAGTGGTACTCTCAGCTTTGTTTGGATACAGAGCGATTGGCTGGTGCGTTTCACCCACAAAATATACAGTCAATTCACTTTACAGTATATTCTGTAACGCGCTTTGATTCGTCTAGAAGACTTGATAAGGCGTTATATTAAATCCAAGGAGCATTATTACAATTACTCTTAAGCATGGTGATCGGTTTCCGCATGTATTAGACACCTGGCGGAGCAAAAAAAAAACTCCTTCCTGAAATGAATTATGTACATGATGAGCATATATTTGTTCCAAACATGAGTGTTGAGATCTTTCCCTTAACATATAGATTTCTCAGTTATGTTGAACAACATATTCTTAGCATTTCTGTTTAACTAAATATACAGTCAATTCACTTTACATTATATTCTGTGAAGCGCTTCGAGACTTCTCAACAATGTGATAAGGTGCTATATCAAATGCAAGGATTATTATTATTAACTATCAAACACCTGGTTGACCTCTTTCTGTATTATGAATTGAGAATTACTATCCATAGGCATACATTCAGTGTAATGAAGATGATATTGACCGAAACATTCAGACTGAAGAAATAGAAACTGTGGAAAAGTGGACACAACATCCTGGAGAGAGTAACTTAGTGTGCGGGGGTAAGATGCATTATGTGCTTCAGCGCTCCGAGATGATATTCTACACTGCACGGAAGCTTTTCCACTGCTTGTCCTGCTAGGACCACCCTATGTGGAGTCCTGTATCTAAGTGGTTAGAGCACTTGCTCGCAAGCGACAGGACCTGGGTTCGATTTCCTGGGCTGGGCAAAACATTAGGCAAGCTTCCTTACTCCACACGCCTCTGTTTACCTCGCAGTAAGTAGGAACCTGGTTGTTAGCGGATTGCCTTTCCGGGGGCAATAATCTCTTTTTTAAAAAAAGATTTGGTCACTCAATCCACTACTGTTTGTGGGACACTGCTGTGCGCGATTGGCTACCACGTTCCACCCAGAAAATATACAGTCAATTCATTTTACAGTGTATTCTGTGAAGTGCTTTGATATGTCACGAAGATGTGATAAGGCACTATATCAAATGTAAGGATTATTATTATATGTTAAAGCTTTGGCTCGAACGGTTAATAGGAGCTGAGTGAGTAGAATACCTGCCCCACTGGCCTTCCAAGTTATGCTGATTAGCCAGAAAAACTGGGCTGGACGTTATCCTACATAAGAAATGCTTGACCAAAAACGTCCAAGGTCCATCTAGTTCGGTCGCATGCACATACGTCCCGAACTACCTTTGTACCATGTCCTATAATATTATTTCCTAAAAGAAAACTATTTAATCTGTGTTTGAAAGAATGGCACTAAATGAAGGACACTGAATAAATACGAGTTGTTATTGTTGATTTTGTAAATTGAATTAGGATTATTTACATTAGACATGAGACTTTGACTGGGACCCCTCCTGTTGCTCGTTTACATTAATGACCCAGATTCGTAGACCCAACAACAACTTGCATTTATATAGCGCCCTTCCCGTGCCCTTCACATTAACTTGTATGTGGCCCACTGACCAGGCTGTAAACATTTTATTAGTCTATTTCTCAATATGGACCTGAGATAGAAATCACAGAGACTCAACTATAAACTCCTGCTTCAAATGTTTACTTTAAGTAAAGAAAGAATGGTAATATGTAACAATCTGTATTCTTTCTTCCTCTGCGACCTTCTTAAATCCTGCTAACCTGTTGTTGTACAATACTAAATGAAATATTTTCAAACCATCTTTAACATCTTCTTCCAAGTTATCATGGTACAATATATTACAATCTGCAACTTGGAAATATAAATGAATCCTTGACCTTTGATAAACAGGATTGATGTTCTTGTTGCTGTCCTGTACTAGACCTTTAATGCCAAGTATTTTCTCCTCGAATAGGTCCTAACACCAGTGATACATTGACCTCTGATTCAGTGGCTATGCATGTTGACTCCAGGAGACTGGCTAACTTCTTGAGATCTGCTTGCCAGGTACTATCTTTCACGCATTCAAGAATGTGCTGAAATATTTCTAAGTACTGCATTGACGCTTGCTTTAATGGAGGCCTGAGGAGATTCCCTGATTACCACAGTGAGTACATATATTTGAACTGAAATAATGCTGTCATGACAAGGTAAAATGTAAAATCAGGAGAGTGGTACAGATGAAGAAGTCACTTTGGCTTATTGATCTCATCCTTCCAGAATACCAGCCTGAACATCTTGCCATTACTGCACCAAGCTGTTCCTTAAATGAGTCAAGTGTCCCGGCCTCCATCAGTTTTCCTGGTAATCCCAACCACTTAGAGGTTCAATGTAGGCATGTGATTTTTAAAATACTTCTTACATTAATTGTTGCAGAGTTTTCCGCAATTTTCCCCAGACAGTGAATGTCTTCTGATTGATCATTTGACACTCGCCAAAAGAAATGGGAAGATAGGCCATGCTCAAATGTTGCGAGGAGGGTATTGCAGTTTGATTTTTTGTGTTACTTTGCTTGCTTGCTTGCTTGCTTTCTGACTGCTGCTGTAACATTTTGGCAGGTAATAGCAGTACTGCTTGAAGAAGATCGGGCAGAGAATCAAGCCAATCAGAGCCTCCAGTCAAAGCCAGCCAGTCTATCAATAAGTGATAGGTCTTCTCAACTGAACACACAGCTGCCGTTTTTCCATGGTAATATATGTTTCGTCCACAAAATACAGTCAATTTATTTTACAGTATATTCCATGAAGCGGTTTGACACTTCTCAACGACGTGACAAGATCGAGGCCCTCCTGATTGGCTCCCTTTAGCGCCTCCACCCCTCAGGCGCTGACAGCATCACCATCCATCCCACTCTACCTTACTAAGCCAGTCCGGGACCTTGGCGTCTTGTTTGACCTGCAACTATCCTTTCTACCCCACGTCCGTGCCATGACCCACTCTGCCTTCCCCCACCTCCACAACATCGCTCGGCTCCGCTACTGCCTCACACCACAAGCCACCGAAATCCTCATACACACATTTATAACATCCAGGCTTGACTATTGCAAACTCCTTGCTTGTCAGCCTCCCCAAGATTTGAGTGTTCGTTCATAGAATCATACTTTTTTGTGATTAAATTTGCAGAATTCAGCTCTGCAAAGCTTGCTCTGCATTCTGTGCTGCTAATGCCGCCCAGTTAAGATTGGGAACCATCCGTGCATAGCCATATTCTGCCACTTGGTGGCAATGGGCCACTATGTGACCTGAAGCTTCACTGTTTAACAAAAGTATGGCCATTGGCTTGGGGTCCATTTTAAATTGCCAAACAGAATGCCACAAGATTAGCAAACCAGTACGTTAATATAGATTTCCCTATATATTCACAAATCTACAGTTTTAACGTTTTATTTTGGAGTGTCCCAAGTAGTAATGTCGTGTTTTGTTTCTTCTGCAGGTCGACAGGTTTTGTGTCTACATTTTTCACAAGTACAGAGGCAGACCCTGCTATCAGTTCACAGTGTTCCTAAAGAACCTGTTGCAGTCCAGCTAGACAACAAGTACATCATCTGTGTTTGGAATATCTGGGAACCATCAGCTCCTCAGAAAGTCCTTGTGTGCGAATCTGCGGTTTGTGCAGAAACAATATTATTATTTATGCTTTTATTAATTCCTGAAAGAGTTACAGAAACCTTAACTGTTAACAGAAAGAAATAAAATAGTATGAACTGTGTGTATCATTATAAAGCTGAAAGAGGTTCAGACCAGTTATCAACAGTGGAGTATAAGAAAGAACATAATAAGAAGAGGAATGCCGTGGGAGGGAGTAAGGAATGGGTTGAGAGTATAAACACTGGCACGGACTAGTTGGACTGAGTGCCCTTTCCGTGCTGTACACTCTTTGTAAGCTGGGGTCCAGAAGCTGAAGGCTAGAAGGGAATCCCATACTGTTTTGTTTTAAAACAGAAAAAAGAACAAACTCCCACCCCTGACTGCGTATGTTGAAAAACGAAAGCTCTGCGGCCTCCACAAGAGCGTTCCACAGTTATGGATTGAACGTGTTCAGGGGAGAACGACTCTTAAAAGCTTGCTCTTTACACTCCTCCCCTCTCTTCCCATCAAGTGAGACTTGGAGGGGGATGGAATTCTTCCCACTTGGTTCCTGGTAACCCTGTAAACCAATGCAGAGCAATTCTAACTGGACAAATGGTGGGTAGCCTACCAGCACAGGTTTAGTCGCTTCAGTTCCAGTACTGTGGGGTCCTGTAACTCAATGGTTAGAGCACTCGCCTCGCAAGCAAGAGACCTGGGTTTGATTCCTGACAGGGCGAAATGTTCAGCAAGTTTTCTTACTCCACACACCTCTGTTTACCTAGCAATAAGTAGAAACCCGGTTGTTAGTCGATTGGTGGATCGCTTTTCCGGGGGTAATAATTCCTTCCAAAAAAATTAATAAATTGATCACTTCAATCCACGACTGTTTGTGGGACACTACTGTGCGCAATTGGCTCCATGTTTCGTCCACAGAATATACAGTTAATTCACTTTACAGTATATTCTGTGAAGCGTTTTGAGACATCTCGAATACATGATAAGTTGCTATATCAAATGCAAGGATTACTAATATTATTACTGCTCCAGTGTGTGTTTCATGGTCCCCAAACCTAATATTTTGGCTTTGGTCAAGCTGCCTTTGTGTTCTCTGGCCATAGGCGTGTTATTTACCATTCCCCTGATCTCGGGGAAATTACACCATTCAGAATTAACAATAGGAACTCTAATTTTTGTGGTTTCTAAACAGCTGTTGGAATTTTGCTCTCTGAACATCTACCCCACAACCCCCCACCGAAAAAAAAATGCATTAAATTAACTCATAGAAAAGACAGACAGAATTGCCTATATTCTGGGTGCATGAAATTGCATACATACTCTAGGAACCAACTCATCAACATTGGAAGTGCATTAGCTGAGGAAAGTATTACTAAATATTTTGAACTGTCTTGATGTAGGTGCAGTGCTGCTGTTTCAGTCCTGGCAGGGCAATCTCGGTGTTTGCAGGAACTGTTGATGGCTCGGTCGTGCTTTGGGATCTCCGGCAGCACTCCAGCACGCACCACACACTTCAGATCGGGAGTCAAGAATGGACTTTCAGATCTCCAACATTCTCTACCGGTGAGTCAAGGAGCCTCTTCCAACAGTGACTGAAGGAAACGTATGTTAAGCTCATATTAAATTTGCTGTTGATTTTTCATTGGCATACTCTAAAACAAATCACAATATTAACTTAAATTCAACTCCATTAATTCTTCTCTTCTCACCAGCCATATGGTCATTGACTTTTACTTTCCAACAACTTGGGCAAATTATTTCATATTTGGATCACACACAATTCTAATCAGACTTATAGGATTGAACTTAAATCAAAGCATCACAGACTCATGACTGTTTCTTACATGATTTTTTTTATGGTGGCGGTGGGGGAGATGAAGAATCTATCTGGAATTTCCATGTGTAGCTGGGATGCATGGAATTCTCAGCTTGGTTTGGGTACTCTTAAGCACGGTGATGGGTTCCCGCATGTGTCAGACACCCGGCGACCAAACAAACAATGGAGAAACATCGGATTGTTTGTCCTCATGTTTCCTGTTCTTAGCTGATTTGCACTTGGTGGAAGCTTCCCTCGAAAAGGGGAATAGTGTTGGGAGAAACGTGTCACTTTTGTTCAGTTAGTAATATCCTTGCCTCCGGATCGGAAGATCATTGGTTTCAGGTCTAACACCAGAACCTGAATTCATAATCTAACCTGACACTCCAGAAAGTGAGACACAACCTTCAAACTCTGACTCATTTGCTAAGGTACACCAAAAATTGGAAAGGCGCTGCATGTAAATAAGGCTTCCTGGTCCATGTGGTTATATTGCCTGAAGCACAACTGAATTATAAGTGCAGTATAAGAGTCCCTGGGCTTTCGTGCACATCTGCTTGCAGATAGTTCAGAGCAGGAGTATAGAATGCTAAATAATGAGCCAACCACATCTCCACCATGGCAGCTAAGGGAGAAACTTAACTGATTAAATATTTAACTGCAATTGAGAACTGATTTTTATTTATAGACTATGCACGCAGGTACATGTAAGAAAAAATACATTGTTCACAAGATCACAAAATTGGTCTGGCTGAAGAAGGCCCTTTGGCCCATCCAATCTCATCCCTTCAAAACACCCACCCTTCTGCACCTCATCATTGCATCAATCTGTTTTTTTTAATGAGTCTAGTGACTGGCCTCTGCCACCTTTCCTGGCAACCCGTTTCAGTCATTGATTACAACAACTTCCAACAACTTGCATTTATACAGCGCCCTCCACGCCGGGTGGCATCTCAAAGCACTTAACAATGGTGGCGCCAGAGGCTGAGCCAGGGGTAGGGGGAAGGTAGGCACGGTCAAAGAGGAAGGTCTTCAGGCGCGACCTAAAGATGGGGAAGGAGGGGGCAAGGCGAAGGGATTGAAGGAGGGAGTTCCAAAGTTTCGGGGCGCAGTAGCTGAAGGCACGGCCGCTGATGGTGAAGCGGAGGATTCGGGGGACACAGAGGAGGCCGGAGGCAGCGGGTGCTACTGTGGGGATAGAGGAGGTTAGAGAGATAGGGGGGGTGCTAAGGATTGGAGGATTTAAACACTAGAGTGAGGATCTTGAAGTCGATCCGCTCTGTGACAGGAAGCCAGTGGAGTTTGGCAAGGACTGGAATAATTGGGGTACGAAGTTTGGTGCGGGTGAGAATGCGGGCAGCAGAGTTTTGAATGAGCTGAATTTTGTGAGTAGTGGAGGAGGGGAGATCGGCGAGGAGGACGTTAGAGTAGTCCAGCCAAGAGGTGACAAAGACATGGACAAGGGTTTCGGCAGCTTTTGGGGTGAGGTATTGTCGGTGGCGGGCTATGTGGCAGAGGTGGAAGAAATCGGTGTTGGTCAGGGACCGGATATTGGGGAGGAAGGATAACTGGGGATCGAACCTGACGCCTAAGTTGCGCACGGGTTTCATTACCTTCTGTGTAAAGAAAATGTTCCTGGTATCTGTCCTGAAATTTTCCCTTGAACTTCGTTACCCTTTACAACTCTCTGCAACTCGCTCTAATTCACATTAAATGCTCATTAACAAGGTAGTGAGGAACAACCCTATTTTGTATTAAGACTAATTTGTGGGTGAATGAACAGCCAATTTGTGGACACTAATATCCCACAAACAGCCACACAGTGAATCACCAATTTTATTTGAGTTATTGTTTGTCAGGACACAGGGAAAAATTCCCTCCTATTTTCAAAACTCTTTAAAATCCATCTGAGCAGGCAGGTGGAACCTTGGTTTAACGTTTCATCCAATGGACTCAGATTCCAATGATTCAGAGTCCGTCCAGCATTGTATTGGAGAGTCAGCCTAGATGATATGAGTTCCAAGTCCCGACGTTGGGTTTGAACCCACAAACAAACTCAGAACCAAGAGTGCTATAACCTGAGCTATGCTGACACACTATTTTATATTGCATTATAGATGGTGTTCTCACAGCAGTAAACCACTCCTGTGCAGTAAAGGCTGTTGCTCCTGTGTCATCTCCTTCTTACGAGAATCAAGGTCTTGGGCTTCCACTTTTAACGTCCCATGAAGGTACGACTTCTGTTAGATTTTCAGCTTCCCTTTTTTTGCGCTTTATGGGGACTTTAATTTACATGCATTTGATTTTCATTGATCGTAATTTAGACTTAATTTTTTTGTTCCATATTAGAAAAAATCTACTCTGCAAATTCACCAACTAAATATCAATTTCATCATCTGTGTGTTTCCTGATATCAACATATTAAAGTCTGGTATTGCAGTCAGAACAAAGTTGTGTCATGTCATAGCAACTTTATATAGAGAGACATTGTGGTTTAGGCACTGGTATTTCATTTCTGAGACCTGGATTTAAGACCCGATAAAGTTCAAGTCTCCCCTGTCTGCCGGGAATGTGGATAAGGGATACGCAGAAAGACCTGCAAAATTTGTTTAATTAAAAAAAAGTGACTTAAAAAGTAGAGGCTTTAGTGACACAGACATGATGGGCCGCCAAACAATCTCATTATGACCTGACCATTTCTATGGATGCATGTTAAGTACATTTGTTTGTTCAGTTGTCTTCATTTAATTTCTAGTCAGTATCTTCTGAAGTAGGAGTCAGCCATAGACAGGCCACGCACAGATTGTGTGATATGGGAATTGGAAATGTGTCGTATCGAATGCAGTAAAAGCTAATGTTTTTTTAAATCTTATTTTTGATTGGTAAGGAGTCATAGCACATTATAAGAGAAGATGCGGGATCAATCTTTTTTTGGTCCTTTTTAACATTTAAATGATATTTTTAATATTTACTTGTGCAGGAAGCTCAGGGCAGTCCTTTCAGATGGCCTCACTTGATGAAAGTGGTCTGCTTAATCTGTGGGTAAGTATAGAGTGCTCTTCTTCAGAACTCTGCTGCCCACATACTAACCCGGACCAACCTCTGTCTCGTCATCTCACAGTTCTGGCCAGGCTCCTTATCACCGAACAGGTCGACTTCAAGATCCTCACACTTGTTTTCAAATCTCTTCGCTGACTGGCACCTCCCTACCTCTCTGAACTCCTCACTCTAGTGCACCACCAGGTGCCGCTGCTCGATTGGCACTGGCCTCGTGCTCATCCCTCGGGCCCCTACCACTGGAGGTCGTGCATTTAGCCACTACGTCTCGAAACTGTGGAACACACTCCCTCAATTCCTCCGCCTTGACCCCTCTCTCCCCTTTTTCAAGTCCCACCTGAAAACCTTCCTTTTCACCTCTACCCACATACCACCCCCCCACCCGGCTCAGAGTCAGGCTCCCCCACTGTTAAGAGCTCTGAGATGTTAGCCTGCACGGAGGGTGCTATATAGGTGCAAGTTGTTTGTTGTTGATGTGGTCCCACACAAAGCTTGGAATTTGAACATGAGTTTGTAAGGACTGTGTGTGAACTGCAAGTATGAACTAGTCCAAGTCTTCCTTATAAAGGCCGGTGAGGTCCCTTCGAAAGTTTGCAATAGTGAATTCAGTGCTAACGATCACAGTAAATAATTTACTAGCAAATCATATGTTTCAATCCAAATGTCTCTCTTAATGGGATTGAAAGGGAATTAAAATCTCTGCTTGCATCAGTGAGGACCGCTGGACTTTTTTTTTCATCAGTACAAAATAAAAACCTAGATACATTGGGGAATCTACTTTTTGTGTTTTTTGTCCACGGAGATAAATGGACACAGGAAAATGTGGGCAAATTTGGTGAAAATCAGGAATCAGTGTGGAACATCAAAAAATTCAGAAAATAATAATAAAACAGTAGCTTTATTAATGGACACAATTGTTGATGCAGCGGAGAGCTGATTATATTCATAATGGTAATCCTTGCATTTGGTATGGCAACTTACCGTATCATTGAAACGTCTCAAACACTTAGCCTAAGGTGTAGTGATTGTGTATTTGTAGGCGTTAGTTGGACATGGGTCTTTTGCAGATAAGCAAACAGTTGTGGATAATTCGACATCAAGAAAATTATATTGTTCACTCAAAAATTATTTCATCAGGACTTACATTGTCACTATATTGACCCTCTGCCAGCCCTTCTCACTCTCTGCTACTTCCTCTCTCACTTTACATCTCTCCCTTTCTCTCTCTCTGATTTTCTGTTTCTATCTATGATGTTTTCTATCCCTGTATCAAACTGTACAACTGTAGAAAGCCAGTAGCACAAGTATCTGATAATGACTAGGGGGGATCTAAAAGAGAATGTAGGAGAAACTACTTCACACAGAGAGTAGTGAGAATGTGGAACTCGTTGCCTGAAATGGTAGTTGAGCACATAGTGTAGATGCATCCAAGTGGAAGTTAAGTATATACATGAGATGGAAGGGAAGGGAATAGAAGGTTATAGGGAGAGTAAGGAGTGGGTGGAGATTTGTGGAGAGTGTAAACGCCAGCAGGGACTAGTTGGACCGAATGGCCCATTCATTATTGTATTATTCATTATATAATAATAATTATTATAATTATTCATTATTGTATTTCTATTATATGATTATTAATATATTATTGATAATAATGCCTCAAGAAAAAAAAAAAATAAATTGGTCACTTCAATCCACGACTGTGGGGACACTGTTGTGCGCAACTGGCTGCCGCGTTTCGCCCACAAATATACAGTCAATTCACTTTACAGTTTATTCTGTGAAGCGCTTTGAGACGTCTCAAAGATGTGAAAAGCGCTATATCAAATATAAGGATTATTATTATTTCCATGCTGTCTAGTCTGTGTAAATCTACGTAAATTTCTGTAAGTGTTACAGACTTAACGTAGCGCACAGCAAATGATCCTGTTGTACAACTGCAGTTACACGCGTGTGCCTGAAATTACTATGAACATTGAGATTGAGTCACGAGTAAACTTGCAAACTCGCGTGTAACTCTGCACATGTGCACAACTGGATTCACAAGGCAGAGTGTAATTCCTGGAAACAAGTGTATGCACCATCCCTGATGTAGAAAACAAGGTGGTTAATTTGAGTTTTTAAGATCTAATTTAAAAAATTTTTTTTTTAACAATTTTACACAATCCCAAAGTGAAAATTGGTTAACAAAAACATGAGTAACTCTTATAGATCAGTTAGGCTTTCATGCTTGTACTGCTGTTCTGTTTATATTATTCCTAAAACCTCAAAATTTGGATAAAGGAAGTTCCCAATTGGTTTATACATCATGCAGTTGTAGTGTAAGCGAGCAACTGGATTTTCTTTTATAATAATAATCATTACATTTGGTATCGCGCATTATCAAATCTTCGAGACGTCTTAAAGTGCTTCACAGGATATGCTGTAAAGTGAATTTTACTTTTGCCAGTATCTGGCAGCCCTATGGTGTTTTAATCTAGGATTATAATACAGTTTTCAAGCGGAGATTGCTAAATATGTGGGATGGGATGTCCTCCCATCGTGAAAGGTGGGGGCTGTATAAATGCAATTTGTTGTTTGGTTGTTGTGTGAAATGGATTACCCAAGGGGATGATGAAGGCAGATTGTCCTGGCAAATTTAAAAAGGATTTAGATAACTATTTAGTTAATAATTAATTTGAAGGGGTTGAGAGCTGTAATGTAGGATTATTTATTATTATTTTTAACTTGCAGCTAGCGAATGGTCTTTTCCAGGCCTGCATATTCCAAAGCTGTATTCCATCTATTTTCATCACCGACTTTTTAACGAGTTTGGAATGTGTTTTTCCTATAAGTTTGAACCATTTTTATGAGCGATTTGTTTAATAACAAGTCGCTGTACTTCATTCCAGAGGTATTTTCTCTATAATCTATTTTAAGTATTTTTATAATATTTTTGCCACTTTGTTGAATAAAGTAAGTCTGCAGTCGCTCTCCTGGTGCTGATTAATGACTTTAGCCACTATAAATAAGCAATGGTGTAACTATTTTAAACTGCGACTTATGCTGTCTTTCCATTACAGTCGTGATGCTGAAGGCAGCCCTAGACTTTGATGGCAGTAGTTGAATGTTAATGAAGTGACATCGTACCTGTGCAATTGGTTAATATAAACGGCCGCCACTGCAAGCATCTGTGGTCATTTTTCTGAGCGCTGGTTACCTGAACTCTCATCCCACCCGTACCACATTCCACGAGATTCATGTGAACTTTCCCCACACAGCGCAGAAAGTCCAAGGCCAGTAAACTAAAGTTGCCACTTGTGACTTGACAACAAGCGCACTGGTGAGAATTGTATGTCATTTGGCTGTTGCCGTTAATGTTCTGGAATCTGCTTTGTGGTGCCAACCGAGGGTAACTTGCACAGCGCAAGAGGTTCCAATGTTAACAGACCTGTGATGCGGAGTAGACATAAATTTCCTGTGCTTTGCACCAGATGATTTGCCTCCTACTGATTCCTTTGATCGTGACAGCTCTTCTGTGAGTTACATTGTAAATCGTTTACAATGTTTACTGTTTTCTAATGAACTGCCTGGCTTGCGCTGATGTTTATATGAACCAAGACATTGATTTTGCCAAAAAACATGCGTTGTTTGACAAAGCTTTCTCCTAGAAAGTAGACATGTTCTCACATTTCTGGTGTCCTGTAGTACAAACTAATTTGTTCTGAACTTCCAAAGAGCAATGATTTAGAGAAACCTTTTTGTAGTATTTGGATGTTAATTCAAAAACATTTCAAATTTATTCAAAGATGATGCATTTATTCAGTTATAATAAATAATATGAGTATATATTTGATATGGTATGGTCACTCCAAGGGAAAAGGGTTCAGTGACAAGTTATCCAGAGTGGCGAGATTGTATAAATACATAAATAAATGCTGCTGAGATTTTAACAGCATGATGGCAGTGACAATTATATATATATATTGTTTGCCTTCAAAATATACAGTCAATACACTGTGTTATATATATATAGTCAATACACATGTCAGCAATTACTTGTGAAGCACAAGCAATTACTTGTGAGATATTCGAAGTTATAGACACTATATCAAATGTAAGGATTATCATTGTTTTATATACAGGAGCTATATTTTGAGAGGGTAAAATTCCCATGCAGGTAATGTGATCCAGACCCTGAGAAACCCTGGCAGATATATTAAACTCCACTAATATTGGGATATAAGCCAGTGGAAATGAGGGAACAAAGTATGTGGAAGAAGATGCAACAGGCTGTCTGAACACGGCTCACTGATCTTTGCAAATTACTTTGTAGTTAATGTGCTTGTTTATTAATCAAACATCACTGTCAGGTAATATTGTGTCTAGAGAAATGTTAGTTGGAAAAGTAACTTGGCAGCGAAACAAATAGTTCCAATAGTTAAGACATTCTTTTGTTTTGAGTAGATTATAAACCTGTCATTTTTTGTGTGGTCTGGTTCTCTTCAGGTAGTGGTTGAACTCCAAAAGGCAGATGTTGCCGGTTCTCTGACAGACTTAGGTATGTATAAAACATGTCGTGCAGAGAACAAGACCTTAAATACAAAATGAAAGGGAAATATATAGGTTAGAGAAGTAATAACGTTCACCGACAAAATACACAGTTATTATGCACTTTACAGTGAAGAGCTTTGATGCGTCCTTCTGGCGTGAAAAGAGCTATATCACATGCAAGGATTATTATTGTTACAACTGAGTGGATCATGCTGGAGTCTAATTTGCGACATCATTTAATGGAGTGGGAGCATTAATTTACAAAACCCAAAGGCCATCTAATGTTTGCTATTTACAAAGTGTTTCCTTATGTTGTCTGAACACTGTCAATGCGTGTGCGTCGTGTGTGCGTGGGGGGGTTGGGATGGGAGATCAGTGAGTGAAATGCCAAAACTAACTCCCCCACAAAGGAATAACGAGTACAGAAAGAAAAGAGAGAAGAGCTAAGTCAAAAGGTTAAATTCATTTTTCGGGAAAGATAAAATAAAACAGGTTAGGTTAGGTGGGGTAAAAGTAAATTCATTGTTATTTAGGAAGGAAAAGACGAGAGATGGGGGTGGGGGGGAGAGATAATAGAAAAAGCAACAGTAAAATATTATTTAAAGTTTTATATAAAATATCTATTATAATAATCTTGCATTGTATTCACATGATCAAGATGTTTCAAACCTCTTCACAGTAACTTGCTGTGGTGTAGTGTCTTGTGTATTTTGTAAGTGAATGTGACGGCTAACTGGCGTACACCAATATACCCCAAATAGCCATGAAGTGAGAGACCAAATGGGGGATTGTTGGCCAAGGCACCTGGAGAACAATAACAACAAAATGACATGTGTATAGCGCCTTTCACGTTGGGACGACCTCCCAAGGCGCTGGACAATCGGATTTGGACCCAAGCAGGGGGTGGGATCTGCAGGTGTGGAGGGTAGGGATAGGAGGGTGGCCGAAGGCTTGGTCGAAGAGAAGGGTCTTGAGATGTGCCTTGAAGGAGGCAAGGGAGGGAGCAAGGTGAAGGGACTGTGGGATGGAGTTCCAAAGGGTGGGGGCAGAAAGGCTGAAGACCCGACCAGCGATGGTTGGGGGAATAGGTCAGAGCCTGCTGAGCGGAGGGAGTGGGCAGGTTGATATAGGGTTACCAGGTCACAGCAGTAGGAAGGGGCAAGGCTTCTGTCTTGTTGACGTTCAACTGCAGAAAGTTAGCTCTCATCGTGGACTTGATGTCTGACAGGACAACAGTGGTCCTGGATTTGAGGGTGGAGGCAGAGATAGAGTTGGGTAGCATCCGCCTACATGTGGAAGTTGACCCTATGTCTGTGGATGATGTCACCAAGAGAGGGCATGTACATGTTGAAGATAATCCCTTCTCTTTTTGAATCATGCCGTAGGATCCTTAATGTCCACCTGAACAGAGGGACTGGATCTTGATTTACGACAATTCAGCCCTCTCCTTGGACTGGACTGGTGGAGCAGCATAGATTGTGATTTAGTGGTATCGTGGTAAAATTGAGATAATAAGGTTTCCTGATTATATTACTGTAATATTGGTTCGGTGTCTAGTCGACCTGCTTGGTCCAGTGAGACAAAGCTTGGTTAGATCTTAAGGGTTAAGAAAATATATGCAGATAGGCTTCGTTCTTTTCCTTGAATTTTGTCTATATTGTCAGGTCTGAGTCCTGGTGGGAAAGTGAAACTGCTGCACAGCTCTTCAATCAACATCAACAGCAGGTAGGATTCTAGTTTTGAGCATTAGGTCCTCTTGTTTGTGTGACTTTTCAAAGTATATTGTACTTTAATACTGATAAATGATCCCAGAGTGAAGGAGGGTTTGTTTGGTTCATAACAATAGATACACTTTGAGATACTTGTAAATCTCATTAAGTCAGTGGCAGAATTGTCATCAATCTTACGTAATAATGGCAGAGTTTAAATACAACAGTCACTGAAGTGAAAACCTATGTAGGTTTATGTGGTGAATAGGGTATTGTTACAGTGTTTTCAATAACTGATTTGAAAGTTCTGATTTAACTCAAACACAACTATGGGTGCTGTGACATTTTCAATTCTTACCAAAGATAATAATAATAAATAAATAATCCTTGCATTTGATATAGCACTTTTCATGTCTTCTAGACATCTCAAAGCACTTCACAGAATAGACTGCTGCAAAGTGAATTGACTGTATAATTTGTGGGCGAAACACGGCAGCCAATTGCGCACAGCAGTGTCCCAAAAACAGTCGTGGATTGAAAATGAACAATTCATTATTGTTTTGTTTTGGAGGGATTATTATTAGGCGTGTGGAGTAAGGAAACTTGCCCAAGATTTCACCCTGCTGGGAATTGAACCCAGGTGTCTCGCTTGCAAGGCGAGTGCTCTAACCACTGAACTACAGGACTCAACTGTCATTTTACTGTTATTTCAACCCCTGTCTTTATGGTTCAGAGAAGTTTCCATATTGCCAGTGACCTCAAAATGGCTGTCTGTGATGAATGAGTTATCTATCAGTTGGAGTGCTGGCTGTCAGCATTCAGTACATCATTGAGACCTGGAGGCAGTGCATAAGAGTGCAAATGCTGCAAGAAGAGCAATGATGGAGTCCTGTAGCTTAGTCCTGTAGGTTAGAGCATTCGCCTCTCAAGCGAGAGACCTGGGTTTGATTCCTGGCAGTGCAAAACCTTGGGCAAGTTTTCTTACTCCACACGCCTAATAATAATCCCTCAAGAAAAAAAACAAACAATAATAAATTGGTCACTTCAATCCACGGCTGTTTGTGGGACACTGCTGTACGCAATTGGCTGCCGCATTTCGCCCACAAATATACAGTCAATTCACTTTACAGTTTATTCTGTGAAATGCTTTGAGAGGTCTAGAAGATGTGAAAAGCGCTATATCAAATGCAAGGATTATTATTATTGTTATTACAACAACAACAAGATTACATTTGTATAGCGCCTTTCACATCAGAAGGACGTCCCAAGGCACTGGACAGTGTACAGCATTTCAGACCCGAGCTGAGGTCGGAGGGAGAGGGGAGGGGAAGGGGGATGACCGATGGCATGGTCGAAGAGGAGGGTTTTGAGGCGGGACTTGAAGGAGGCTAAGGAGAGGGCGAGGCGGAGTGATTGGGGAATGGAATTCCAGAGGTTGGGGACGGAGTGGCTGAAGGCTCTCCCACCAATGGTGGGGTGGGTGGGTCGGGGGATGTGGAGCAGGCCAGAGCCGGCTGAGCGGAGGGAGCAGGCGCTTGGTAGGGAGCGAATGGAATTGGGCGAGAATGGGGGAGATGGGATCATGGAGTTTGGTGCGGGAGAGGACACGGGCTGCAGAGTTCTGGATTATCTGCAGCCCGTGGAGGGAGGAGTTGGGAAGGCCGACAAGCAGAGTGTTTGCACAGTCGAGCCTGGAGGTGATGAAGGCATGAACAAGAGTTTCAGCGGCCTGAGGGGTGAGGTAGTGGCGGAGGCGGGCGACGTTATGTTATGATGAGATTAAAAATTAAACCTGTTCCAAACGAAGATGTGATGCAATGGGGCTAATTTGGGGATTTTGAAAAGCGAATCACGTAGGAACTTAGATAGGTCTCCAACCAATGTATCTTCAGATCTCCATGCAAGTCGATGCTGCCCTTTCACAAACTAGTGACTCACTGAGATCCTTTTGGTTTAGCTTTTGTTGATTGATGCACTTGTACACCAGATGATATAGTTTGTTGTTTAATGTTTAATGTGCTTCCTTTTGTATTTGGTCAGTTTTATCCCTAGAGATCTCATGCAACTGGGACCTCCTCAGACTTTGAATATCAAATTTCTACCTTCAGATCCCAACCATTTTTTTGTTGGAACCGATATCGTAAGTAATTAAAACATTAACAGAATAATTCTTATAGACGTAGCGCAAATGAAGATCATTTCCTGTGCCTTGTGTGCTATGTTTGTTGATTCATTACCAAAGTAGGATGAATTAATATTTAAATATATTAAATATTTGACTATGATATTGAGAAAAAAATAATTTGACAATATATTGTTAGTAATGTATCACTCCTAAGAGTGAATATAAATAATCTGGTGTGAATGGCATTGAGAATATGATCTGATAGGAACAGGTCATTTTTTTAATTTTCTCTTTGAAGCAGTCTGTTTCAAGCTATTTTGTTTCCTTGAGAAATGGTTATTTTGTACTCTTTCATGTGATAAGACTGAACATTTCAATCACATTTGAAATCGATGGAAGCTGTTTGAGATTTGCTGGAAAGTGACGCTTTGCATTGCCATGGAAAATAAAAGCACTGCTTCAAGATTATTTCTAATTAGAACCACTCTGTAACCATTTATCTTCCCTTACCAGGGTCTTGTAAGTCACGGCACACTGCATGGATTACGAGCACCTCCAAAACTCTACAAATCCCAATTAAGCACCACCAGACCAATTCAGGTTACTTCAATTGACTTCTGTAATTTTGAAGAAGCAATATTTTTGGTAAGAATACTATTGATCTGGTGTAAATTTATTTAATCACGTTGTTGTTGCTGCTTGGTCTTGCAGAATCGATAGAGGTGCATTTACAGAATGCAACACTTCTCCTGTTGGTGCCGATATATTTACTCAGCGTGGGTATTGATTAATTTGCTTTAATGGTTGCTGTGCTAAGTACAGATGCGTGAATTATAAAATATCACAGCAGCAAACATCAGTATGGGTATTTGTGACAAGGCCACTGTTACTCCATTGAACTCAAATGTAGCTTGTGAAGATGCTTGAAAGGTTAACTATAGCTCCATTTGCTCTTGAAGCAGTTGGCAACTGAATAGATTGAGAGGGAGGGTAATTTACGAGTGAGCTACTTACTTTGGGCATTTTACATAAGCCTTCTTTCTACCTAATAATTACAGATTATTTGGCAGAGTCCTGGAAGCAAACTGCTTGATCTCTTGCCATGGGATGATAATACTGCTAAGAATAATCCTTGCAATTGATATAGTCACGCCTTCGAAATGTCTCAAAGCGCTTCACAGAATATACTGTAAAGTGAATTGACTGCACTTACAAGAGGGGAGGAGATAACTAAAGATGGTGATTCCTAGCTTTGATTTTAGTGGATAAATACCTTGCGTCACGTTTCTAGATAACGCTTCTTTGTACTGAGTTAGCGAATCTTAATTGGGGTAGCAGTAGGAAGGGACAATTTTTATAATGCTTTTCACGTTTGGGAGGACCTGACAAACAATGCTGACAATTGATTTCATTCAGTTTATATTGAGGCATTGATCAGTAATTAAATGCGGTAAAGACTGCATTTAAGAAATCTGAAGAATATGATTACCAAATAATGGGGATAAATAATGTGATTTAAAACTTTTATACAAATTTTCTGTAAGTATGCATATTTACAGAAAGTGTAACTGGCTGAATGTAATCAAATGGAAACACGACTTGGACTTTGTTGTACTAAAAAGAGGGAGTTCTGTGTTGCTTTTTACAGGTCGGGTGTTCAGATGGAATGATCAGACTACACTCTGTGGCAGCTGAGCGACCTCTTATGCAGTGGAATGATAGCACTCAGGGTAGACGAATCCAGACCATTCAATGGGCACTAACACGTCCTGCTGTATTTTTTGTTCTTGACGTATCTTCTAATATTTATGCGTGGGACTTGCTAGAAGATGATTCCAAACCAATAGCAAAGGAGAGCCTGCCGTCTGATTTGTAAGTATAATGTTTATAGTGAAAGGTCCAGTTTTGTTTCCAGTAGCTAACGGTGCTATAAATTTGTGCCATTTTCTTTATAATAATCCGTATTGGATACAGTGCCTTACGACATTGTTGAGAATTCTCGATGAGCTTCATAGGATTTACTATAAAGTTTAGCGACTTATTTGTAGGCAAATGCAGCAGCCAATTTAAACAGGACACTGAGAGAAATTCTCTTTAGAAACTTAGGAATCCCCAATTCTTTTACTGAAGCTTGGATAGCTTAGTTCCTGGAATCACTTCCTTTTTGTTTCACCTGAGAGGAAGAAAAGAGGAGCAAACAGCAGTGAGCCCTTAACAAAGTAACCTGATGACACAAGGAAAACAGATTTGGATACAGAGGCAAATGGGGCACTTGTTAGAGACCATTAATTTAAACTGCCATAAACCAATAATTATAATCCATGTATATTTTATATAGCCTCTTATCAAGACGTCAAGATGTCTCAGCGCTTGTGAGACTGTACTGGTGGTGTGACTGTTTTTCTGGGCGGACACAACAACCAATTTGCGCACAGCAGTTTCTCACAAACAGTCTGGGAGACTATCCTCCTCGGGTGTGGGCAGTAGAGGTGAGGTTCGTCTCTAGAAGACAGACAGAAGACTTCAATTTAGCTCTTGAAATTTATTATGCTGGCATTAAAATGCTAATTATTCTTAAATGATTTTTGACACTGAGTTTTTTTTTATATTCGTGTTCAGACCCCCGTGGGGTAACATTTCACCTCGGTCTAGATTAAAATAGCGAGGCCTGCAGCAAGTTGGTTAGAGCACTCGCCTCGCAAGCCAGAGGACATGGGTTCGATTTGAGTGTGGGGTGAAATGTTAGGCAAGTTTCCTTACTCTGCACACCACTGTTTAGCTAGCAGTAAATAGGAACCCAGTTGTTAGTCGATTGGCAGATCGATTTTCCGGGGTAATAATTCCTTCAAAATAAAATAATAATAATTTGGTCACTCAATCCACCACTGTCTGCGGGACACTGCTGTGGGCAATTGGCTGCCATGTTTCATCCACAAACTAAGTCAATTCACTTTACAGTATATTCTGTATAAGCTCTGTATATCCTGTTAGCTAACTAACATCTCAAAGTATAAGGAAGTGATATATATGAAATGCAAGGATTATTATTATAGAGTATCCAGCATTTGTCAAACTCTTAAATACAGTCTTCTTGAAGAGCTACAGGAAACAGGTATGAAAGTTAAAACTAAATATAACAATTTGCCTAATTCTGCACACTCTAAAATAAACTAATAAAATAAACTAAATCTAGACCCATGGAATTTCCATCCAACAGTTCTTTACACAGTCGATAGTTATTTTTTGGTATCTACCCTCTGGAACTTTTTAATTTGTTTTTGCAGTTTTACATCTAAAATGACTTGAATCGTAAATGACTGATCTAATTTTCCTCCATTTCTTTCTTGAAGGCTTACAGCCATGGTTGTCCTCGGTGAACCAGAGAAAACAAATGCATCGTCTGGTCTTGTGTTGGCAAAGGGGTCAGGACTGATTGAGATCCAGTACCTAAAGAAGCATTGGTCAGGGCCTCGTTCAGATGAAGTAGAGAAATTCCATCACTTTCTGCAGCAAGTTGTATAACATCTGCACGGACTATAAAATTACTCAGGAATCATGGAGCAGGAAGCAGATCCATGGTTGCAGCTTTATGAATGTGCAACTGTATATAATTGTTATTATATATAGTCAACTTTTTTTGTAAGAACTATTTGTAAATTTTGTAAGAACTACACCAAATATCACGCGAAGCATTTATGATTTTGGTATTCAGGAGTACATTTTATTTTTCTCTCCACTATATATCCACACACCAATACAAAAACTGAATCCTCATTTCTCTACTTCAGCTCCTGCCCATTAACATCAGAATGTGGACAGAGCCTTAAAGCCTGTGCCAGTTAGCTAGCTAACAAACTAACTAACTGCACAGCATGGCAGCACATATTGTATTGTAATTTCAAAAACCAAGGAAGTTTCCCTGTATTTATTAACACTATGTACTGACATTCAGAGTACACTTGCCAACAGTTACCTTGTTGTATGTGGAATTTATTCCAGAATTAAGGAAGTAACTGCTGAAAGTTGCAGTGAGCAGTGACTTGCCAGTTAAATGAATTGCCCATTCGGTGGCTTAACATCTATTGTGTTGTTTATATCACAGTTGAATGTAAAATGATGCCCAAGAACAATACTTCATTTTACTCTTGGTCATTTCAAAATACTTTCTTGTGAGATCACTTTCTACGTGTCTTCTTAACTCATCTTGAAAATCTTATTATATAAAAGGTTATAGTTGGATATTTTGGGTATCTGCATAATGAGCTGATTTGTATCATAATAGCTTGTTGCTAAGTTTATATTTCTAAAGCACAAATCCTGTTTGGAAGAACAGTCGACCTTGGCATTGCACATTTACAATTCAACACGTTTACTAACAAAAGGCATTTTAGTCCCAGTTTCTCTTACTTGTTGCTATTTTGAACATCACAAGAAAATTAACCTGGTTTAGCCATGCATGCTGATGTGTGACCGTATGTGACTTCTGGTAATGGAAAACAAACTATGGGATCGATTATCTGCCATATTTAATGCAAGTATATTTTGCGCAATGTTCAAATGCCTGTATAGAAAGAGTTATAGGTACCTTTTTAATTATATAATTAACTACAATTAAAATAATTTATTAATTATGTAATAATACGCTGACCTCGGGATAACGAACGCCCTGGGGACTTGGGGAAAAGAGACTTGTATCTGGGTGTTTGCTATAACATTGAAACACTGAAATGGCTGAATGTTAAACAGGGTGAGCAGACATCTACTGAAGGAAGAGGAGCGAGGGTATGGGGTGAGGTGACGAGAGGGAGCGGGCTGTACGAGCGAACGACTGGCTCGCGCTCACACTCTCCGGTACCCACACGAATGGCTGCCGAGCAACTCCGTCATTTTGACTTGGCTGCAGATCATTATATCAGGGCTGCGATTCTTCAACAATCGCAGTATCGGGGTAATAATCAATAGGAAAAAAGAGCCCCGGTGTCAAGTTCGCTATAACCGGAGGGATCATCATAACTAGGGGTGATAAAACCGAGGTCAGGCTTTAACAAACCTTTTGGTTGGTTAATTGCATATTTAAAGGCATCAAAAATGCCGCCTTTACACATGGTTTACATGCGACACATATATGTACAGACACGTAAGTCTGACCCATAGAGATAGAAAATGGGGGCCAGTTCTATAACTGATGATTGAAAGATACCATTTTTGGAGCAATGCTTTGCGGAGGCACTGGGGTTTAAATGGACCATGAGGACGCACTCCCCAGTTCTCGCATCACAATAATATGGTGAAATGTTACAGTGTTAGAATCATAGAAATTGCAACGAGGAGGAGCTCATCAAAGCCCATTGAGACTGCACAACCCACCCAAGTTGTATAAAAGCGAATTTACATTAGCGAAGTCTTGTAAACTATTTACACTTCACAAAATTGTTTTCATACAGGATTTTTGCTTAAAGTAATGTGTGTCCAGAGCTCTTTTGGTGATATGGTTGATATATACAATTAAATCAGTTAAATAAAAAAAACTGCAAACGTTGCTATTGCAAGAACATTATTTTGAAAGACAATGCAGTCTAACAAACACTGATCTTTTATAAATAGTGATGTTTTCCCCACCAAATCTTTAGAACTGAAAATTTCATTATCAGGACTTGGGGAAGAAAAAATCTGTTTGAAGTTCAGAATATGTTGCCTCCCACTATTATCACGACTGGTTGGTAGGTAGTGTTTAGTGTTTAGTGCTTACTTACCCGGACAGAGATGGAAAGATCTGCAGCAGCACTTCTGGATATTCTAGTGATTTATTGTTTTATGATTTAATAAACATTCAAAAGGTTTGACTTTTTATGGCCTATGTTTCATTTTGAAAGCATGTAATGGCAACCACCTAGTTTTCTTCTGCTCATTAAAATTCATGAATAAGTTTTTTATATATAGGATATCTATTTTGCGGCAATTTATTCCAGAGTTTATTAATTGCTCTTAGAAGTGTCATACTTGATGGTGGTTTAGCTGTGCAGTTTTTAAGGGGAATTACACAGAATTATAATATATGAAATTATAATTGGTGTAGCGCCTTTCACGGGGTGAGGATGTCCCATAGCGTTCACAGGATATACTGTAAAATGAGCAGGATTGGGTTAAATCATTTAACGATTCTCACTCAAAGTTCAAACATAACCAATTATCACTTGAAAATGTACAGGAGGTTAACAAGGAGCTGTAGAATTTTACTTCAGTGGAAAGATAAAGCCTTCAAGAGCAGAAGGCAGCCCAAAAAAATTGGTGGAAAACATCTTAAATTATTTTTGAATTAAACATTGTCTAGGAACGGTGAGAGATTAGCTGTGTTGCGCTGTCTCAATAATGTTTTTTTAAGGGAAAGTTCGATAATGCAGAAAACTCCTGACGGTTGTGAAGATTTCTCTTATTCAGGTGCGACACCCTGGCTCAGTTGGTAACACTCTCGTCCCTGAGTCACAAGGTTGTGGATTCGAGCCCCACATTGTGACTTGGAACTGATTTAAGGTGACTCTCTACTGCAGTGTTGCAGGTATGATGCGTTGTATGGGGTGTCGTCCTTCAGTTGAGACATTAAACTGAGGCCCCAACTGCCTGTTCAGGTGAGCGTTGATGGTACTATTCAAAAGAAGAAGGCAGTTTCTCCTGCTATCCTGACCAACAATCCCCCAAAATAAATTGAATCTTTCACTCCATGGCTATTCGCGTTAGTCCTAAAAATGCACAGTCACTGCACTTTACAGTATATCCTGTGAAGCATTTTAGGATGGCCTCCTGACATGAAAGTATACCAAATGTAAGGATTATTGCTATTCTCTGTTAAAGATCAGAGAGCAGGGGGAAGAACGTCTGAAAGCTCACCAACCATAGTGAGGTGGGGGGCAAGAGACAGGCCAGTGTTTGCTGAGTGAAAGGGGAGGGTAGGGTTGCACAAGGTCACAGAGGTTGAGGCTCTGGAGGGATTTGGATATGAGGACTACAATCTTGACTATAATGCAAGTAGCTGTTAAGTTGCGAAAGCATTCCTTGGCTATTCCTTTTCTCTATTGATACAGTGAGCTTTGGCGTAGTGTGACGACAGTGGGTAGACTAGAAACAGGTAACTGAAATGGAGCCATCAGTTCTACTCTCATCCATGGACTGAATAGCTAAGATGTTGCACAAGGCTAACATTAGTGACATTGGTGTTCTTTTTCCTGTTTTTCCTCGTTTTTATTCCATAAAAAGGTAGTTATCCTTTGGTTGTTTCCATTGAGGCCCAGAAGAGGGCAGATTTGCTCCGTGATATAATCCAGACCTCAAACACAGGATTATAATGGAAGGTATCAAGATGACACGAGAGGTACGGATTAAAGAAATCCTTCGGACCAGTTGATCTCACCTCTCTAGAATATTCACCTGTTGAATCAAGTTCTTCAGCACCTTGGGACGTCCTCCAGACGTGAAAGGCGCTATACAAATGTAATCTTGTTCATTGAACGAGTCCAGTATCCTTGCCTTGAGGACCTCCTCTGCTACCATTGATGTTGATTACCATGCAATGAAATGCTTTGTGGTTTCTGCCCTAAACATGTCCTCTGTAACCCTGAATCTTGCCCTCTTTGTCCTTATATCTAAAAGTATCAAATGCAAGGATTATTATTATTATTATTATATCAGTACAGAACAACATCCATTGTGTCTGGAAGACTGCCACCTTGGTTATCAGCCTTCATTATTAATCCCACCTTCCATCTCTTTTTCCATATCACTTACTATTTCTTATTCTTTGGGTTCCGATAGGACGCTAATAGGTTTCTGCTTGTGTCAGACACCTGGCTGACCCTCCAAAATTGAATGATTTTATTCCTGTAACTTCAGTGTAAGGATTATTATTGTTATTATTATTACTCTTACCTTTGGTCCCAGGTGTTCCTCGAATTTCCTGAATGAATTTCAGGAGCGAGGTAGCAAAGTGTGATGGGATGAAGGAACAGTTCCACTTGTGCTAATGAATCCCACACTCTTAACAGCCATCTGAATGCAGCCAATTGCACACAGCAGTGTCCCACAAACAGTTATAGATTGAATGACCAATTTTCTTTTTGAAGGGTTTATTACTCCCGGAACGTGTTCTGCCAATCAACTAACAACTGGGTTCCAGCTTACTGCTCGGTAAACAGAGGCGAGCGGAGTAAGGAAACTTGCCTAAGGTTTAGCCCTGACTGGGAATCGAACACAGGTCCTCTCGTTTGTGAGGCAAGTGCTCTAACCAATATGCTACAGAACTCACAAATTGAAAATTTAGAGGATTCAATCTATATTAAATAGATGTTCCCGTATTCTGCACGATCTTAAATTTGAAGACAATGTTTTTAAGCATTGCATATTTCCAGCCTTTACATCTCACCATTTTCCATCTTCTTTCCATTGGGTAACCTGAGGCTCTTGGGGAGTTGGCAGTATGGTGTGAAGGTCCATAAAGAAGTTAGATTAATGTGCCTGAAACCACAGCAGCCCGGATTTGTCTGGGTCGGGTCTGCTATGTTTTTGCAATGCCGGTCTGGTTAAATAATGCTGTCACTGCTGAGGCTGATGAAAAACAGAATAACTCAGTTGTGTGGTTCCTAGAATCCTGTTGGGAAGCAGCCAAAGGATACAAAGGATAGATCTCTTAAATCTGTTTTTACATTGAGAGATAATGGGCTCTACTGGGTACTACTGGAGTCCTGTAGCTAGCGTATCGGTTAGAGCACTCGCCTCGCAAGCGAGAGGACCTGGGTTTGATTCCTGGGCAGGGCGAAACATTAAGCAAGTTTCCTAACTCCACACGCCTCTGTTTACCTAACAATAAGTAGGAACCTGGTTGTCAGTCGATTGGCGGATGGCTTTCTGGGAGCAATAGTCCCTTCAGAATAAATAAATAATAATAATTTGGTCCTCCATCCACGACTGTTTGTGGGACATGCAATTGGCTGCCGCGTTTTGCCCACAAAACATACAGTCAATTCACTTTACCGTATATTCTGTGAAGCGCTTCGAGACATCTCGAAGACTTGAGAAAGTGCCCCATCAAATGCAAGGATTATTATTATTACTCTTACTTTTGGTCCCAGTTGTCCCTGAATTTCCTGAATGAATTCTAGGAGTGAGGTAGCGTGATGGGATGAGGGAACCAGGTAGATTTTCAAAATGGGTGTAAAAGTATGTTTGAACACAGAAGGAAAAAAAATCGAAAATGAATAGGTAACCGTTCTTGATCGTTTCATTTGCCAAATCTAATCAGATGTTTATCTCCATGCTTTACAGAGGTATAATTGAACATGTGGCCGGAAATGAGTACTTGACTTTTCTGAAGGATTATAATTTGAAAATAAGATTTTTCTGTGTTTTTGATGCAGAAATTTAAGGCCAATGCTTATCCAGAATGTTTTAATCAAATAGTAATTGCCCTGCGTTGTGCGTTGCAAAGTTATGAGTCAGAAAGTTGTTGGTTCAAGCCAACGTTGGGACTTGGAACCAATGCAGTCTAAGATGATGCTCCAATGAAATGTTGGGGTGTGTACTGCAATGTGGGAGGACCTTGCTTCAAATGAGATGTAAAACCAAGGTCCCATCTGCCTTTCCGGTGGATATTAAAGATCCCATGACATTATTTGAAAAGTGAAAAGAGTTTCTCCCAGTATCCTAGCCAACAATCTTTCAAATAAACTCGGTCATTCACTCCATAGCTGTTTGCGAAACACCGCTCTGCGCAAATTGGTACATCTGTACCAAACGTAAGGATTACTATTATTATTATTTGTTGGCGAACAGTTATTTATTGCGCTTATAAGAGGATTTAGTTAGTTTTTTCCCCCCTCTCCTGAGATAGAGAAGTCTAGTTCAGAGTGCCAGTGCCACTGAGCTACCTTCCAGCAGCTTGCGCAAGAAGGATGAGCCTGAGGGTTGGCCTGATTCTGAGCTCAGTGACTGTCTCAGTGCAGAGTCCTCAGGGCTTAAGAGTTTTCAGATCCCTTTAGGCCATCTGCCTTGAAGTTTGAACCTGGAAGTCCAAATGCTCTGTAGTTCTTAAACAGCTACGATCTTCCTTAGATTCTCGTCCTTCGCATGAGGCTTTAAACCTATTTGCCTGTCCCGGTGGATGATAAACTTCCCATGGCACTATTCAAAAAGAGAATAGGGTTTGTCCTGGTCAACAATCCCCCAGATAAAAAAATGGTAATTCGCCTCATGTCAGTTTGTGGGATATTGCTGTGCGCAAATTGTCATCTGCGTTTGTCTAGAAAATACAGCCTCACTTAATAATAATAATATCGCTTCACAGAATATACTGTAAAGTGAATATACAGTCAATTAATTCACTTCACGGTGTATTCTGTGAAGTGTTTTGAAACATCTCAACAACGCGATAAGGCACTATATCGCTCCTTTCACATTCGGAAAGATGTCCCAAAGTACATCACAGGATATCTGGAAGCAGTGAATCCTGGATCTGTTTGGGTGATGGTCTCAGTGCCGATTTGCGTGAACTTGCCTTTCCGAGCGGAGTTCCAGAGGGTCGACACGTTCACTATTTACTATTTACGGAATTCACAGCTTACGATTCCTTTGAGACTCCCGCGATTTAGAGGCCATTGATTTTCGCAGTCGTTTCTGATCACATCAAATCTCTTTTGAATCATTTGGAGTTCTAACATTTTCTGCGAGTACCTCGCACAAAAGTCAAAGAGATTAATTGCTGCAATAAAACCTGCCTGAGTAGAGCAACAGGAGCAAAAATTAGAGAGTGTGGCATGTGTGTCTTATATGACAACAGCTTGCATTTATATAGTGCCCTTCATGCAGGGTAGCGTCTCGGAGCGCTGAACAGTGGTGAAGCTTGACTCCGACCCAGAGGAGGTGACCTTAGCCACTATTGAAGAGGAGTGAACTGAAAATGGGGAGGGAGGTAGTAAGGTGGAGGGATTGAGGGAGAGAGTTCCAGAGTTTCGGAGTGTAGTGACTGAAAGCAGGGCCGCCAATGGTATAACGGCGGGGATGAGGGACATGCAGGAGGCCGGAGGCAGCCAAGGAGAGGCGGTGGGTGGTGGAGTGGGAAATAAACAGGTGCAAGAGGTCGGGTTTTTATATCAGAGAACCGTACAATGTTACAAGATCTAGAAGCCAACAAAGGTTCAGTTTGTCTGGCAAGTGATGGAGGGGGTGAGAAGAGAAACTAAGTGTTTTACCCTCAAATAGACAGTCAATTCACTTAACAGTATATTCTGTGAAGCGCTTTGAGACGTCTCGAAGGCGTGAAAAGTGCTATATCAAATGCAAGTATTATTATTATTATTATGTCTGAAGTGAAAGACCCCAGCCATTATCCATATCTTTAATGTCGGGACTTTAAATTGCGTAAATCTCCTAAACAAGGGAATCTGACGAAAGGGAAGTTCTTTGCCCACTTTTGTTTTATTAATAATCCTTACATTTGATAATAGCGCCTTTCACGTCAGGAGGACGTCTCAAAGCGTTTCACAGGAGACACTGTAAAGTATAATAGCCGTGTGCTTTGTAGAGCTTTACATCAGAGGGATATCAGAGTTTTGTATTTTTAATGCTTAAACCTATCACCTCCTTCGTCCTGCTTCTTGTCAGTTTAAAGACTGGGATCCCGTAAACTGTCTATTCTGGTTTCTCTAAGGAGAACAGGGAGAAGACGTTCAGCTCTGTGAAGACTCCTAATAATGTGGAGCTCTAATCCTTCAAACATCCTTGTTGCTTTTTTCTGCTGGTTGTGATTTCTTGGGGTTGTGAACAACAGCAACAACAACTTGCATTCCCATAGAAACTGTGTGAGCGTACAGTGCGCTCATGCGCCAGAAAGCAATAGAAGCAGAATTAATCAGGCTGTCTGAAAGGAAGCTACAATAATCATCATAATAATACTAATCTTTGCACTTGGCATAGTGCCTTAACCATCTTGTTGAGACACCTCAAAGCACATCACAGATACTGTAATTTACCTCATACCCATTAAAGTGGTGTGACTGCATTTTGTGGTCAAATGTAGCAGCCAATATGAATAATAAGCCTTGCATCCTTGTTGCAATGATGGGAGGTGACCATAAGAGTGGTCGAAGAGGTCTTAAGGTGGAAATTAAAGATAGACAAAGAGTGGGCGAGACTGAGGAGTTGAGTCAGAGAGTTCCAGAGGTTAGGGCTAAGCAATCTAATTGATGCATAAATTCAAAGCTGTGAATAACGATTTGATTTGATTTAATTTCACAACTATATACAGGATTCCGCTCCCAGTGGCTAAACTCGTGACTCTTTGGCTGCAGAAATTGACTCCTAGAAGGGCAGGTTCCCTATGTTTCAAGTGGAAACGCATATGTCTTTGTTGCTCACATTCCACAAAGAGACGGGATTAGAACGAGGTATTAGGAAAACATGTTTGGAGGTGAGAGATGATTGTTTGGAGGCAAGCCATTGAGTGGGTGTGTTTTAACTGATTTGTATTGCTACAATTTTGATGAGCATTCCTGTGTCCCTTCACCAGCACTTACCGTGCTATACATTACCAGGTGCTGTTCGTATTTCTTCTGAGTGTCCGATGTAAAAGGCTTAAAAAATTAGGAACAGAATTCCTTTTATTGTTGCTTCAAAGCAGAAAAACATTCCCGTTCATCGAACCCTGGCTCGTTTTGTAAGAATAATAATCCTCGCATTTGATATCGCTCATTATCACGTCTTCGAGACGTCTCACAGAATATACTGTAAAGTGAATTAACTGTATATTTTGTGGGAGAAACACAGCATTGTCTCACAAACAAACAGTTGTGGATTGAGTGACCAAATTATTATTTTTTTATTTTGAAAGAATTTTTACCCACAGAAATGCGATCCGCCAATCGACTAACAACCGGGTTTCTACTTATTGCTGGATAAACAGAGGCTTGTGGACTAAGGAAATTTGCCTAAGGTTTTGCCCTGCCCGGGAATCAAACCGAGTTGCGAGGCGAATGCCCCAACCAATACACTGCAGGACTCCACGAGACTTTTCAGTCTTATCCAAATTTCAGGAGATTTATGAACACAAATGTAATTTTATTGATGTTGTTGTTGTAATAATCCTTACTTTTGTTATACAAATGCAATACAAATTAGCCCGCTGCTAGCCGATGGTAGGGTGGATAGGGCGGGGAGATGAAGCAGGCTGATACTCACTGAGCCAATGGAGCAGCTGGGTCGGTAGGTTTGAAGGAGGTCACAGAAGAAGGGTGGGATGGGACCGTGGAGGGATCTAAAGGTGAGAACGAGAATCTTCAATTTGATCCACTGGGCGTTGGGAGCTAATGGAGCCAAGTGAGGGTGATAGGTTCACAGAGCCTAGAAAGGTCGACAAGAGCCACAACTTGGGGAGCCCAGTGTATGTGTTGGGATAACATGTCACGTATCACAATTCCTCTCTCCCCTTTTCTAATACTCGGTAATTTGAACCTTATGGATTTTCAGTGGCACTTTGCCAAAAAAAGTTTTGGGAAAATAGCTCCTCTCCTGTTTCATATCCTAAGAGGTCCTGGGCTTCCCATTCTCATGGATCCGAGCTTTAATAACCCTTATATTTGGTAAAGCACCTTTCTTGACTGGAGGACGTCTCAAAGTGGTTCACGGGATACACTGTAAACTGCAGTGACTATGTTTTTTTATATAGGTGAAGCTAATTTGTGCACAGCAATGTCTCACAAACAGACATGAAGTGAATGATCAATATTATCTGGGGGATTGTTCGCCATGACACCAGGAGAGAAAAACTCCCTTCTCTTTTTCAATAGTACCACAAGATCGTTAACATCCACTTGAACAGGCAGTTGGGGAGCTCAGTTAATACTTCAATCTGATAGACAGCACCTTCCAACAATGCATCCTATTCCCCTCCCTTCAGCACCACATTGGACAGTCTGCCTAGATTTTGTGTGTTTGCTCAAGTTTTGTGACTCATTTGATAACTGGTTCTATCTTGTGAGAATTATTGACTTGGTGACTCACTAAACTGTTCATTCCTGCAGGCGTTATTCACTTTCCCAAACATTGAGTCCATTAATGCGAAGAAGAGGTCTTTAATCACTATGTTTTCTCTGCCAGGTGTTTCTAACAGCATTCTTCCAGAATGCCATCATGTTGAAGCGGTTATGCATTCCCACCACATCGTTCTTCCCTTTTTACGTCTTTTGTCGATCACCTCTTTAACGTTTCACTCTTCTGGACATCTTTCCTGATCTGGTCTACTTAATGTTCCCAGTCTAGTCTCCTACTACACTCCCAGTCTTTATTGGAAGGCAGAAGTAATACGAACCGTCGAAGGCAGTTTAGTATAATAATAATTAATCCTTGTATTTGATATAGCACTTTTCATGTCTTCTAGACGTCTCAAAGCGCTTCACAGAATAAACTAAAGTGAATTGACTGTATATTTGTGGGCGAAATGTGAAACCAAACTAAATTTAATAACTGGAGAAGGCAATCGAGGGCTTTTGGACAGTGGATTAACAAACTCACGTGGAATATAAACACCGGCATGGACAAATTTGGACCAAATAGCCTGTTTCCGTGCTGTAACATTTTATGTAATTCTATGCAACATGGATAGTCAGAAATGATACTAAATGATAGGAAAATTGGAGTTTGTGACAAATCGTCCGAACGTGATTTCAAAGAGGTTTCTTGAAGATAGTCTCATGACTCGTGAAGCCGTAGTGATGACCGAATCACTTTCTTTGCTCCCAAAAATTCACCAAGACTGACTGAAGAGGGTTAGAATTGGGCCCCTTGACAGTCAGTAAAAATATACTTCAAAATCCACTGTATTTAGAGAGATCAAATGAGATGGGCGATGGTGTGAAAAAAAATAACAACTTGCACCTATATAGGGCCTTTCCCATAGTTAAATGTTTTAAAATGCTTAACAGGTATGGGGTGTGAGCCCGAGCAGGTGGGAGATGTGTCGATGTAGAACTGAGATGGCCAAAGGTGTAGTCAATGTTTGATACCCTTTAAGAAGAAATGACTAATTAACAGGGAACCATTGAAAGGGGATCAGGAAGCATAAAGCAGGATTCAGATGAAGTAACAAAAGGGGGTTTGGGTTGAAGTGATGGATTATGTTTTGAGAGCTGAGAACAAATTAGCGAGTTCTACATTTGAGTTGTGAGAACATAACAGTGAAAAAAGGTTGTATTTTTTAGTCAGATTTTGAAACCAGAGAAGGGAGGGCCCAAGGTGGAGAGGATTTGGGGAGTGAGTTCAAGAGTGAGGTCAAAGGGGCTGAAGGCCACAGATGGTGGGGAAGAGAGGGGAGGAATGGGTGGGGAATGTGAAACAGACCTGAGCTGGCCAATCCGAAGAGTAGGACCTCAGGAAATCACAGAGATAAGGGTATGGAATTTCCTGTCTGTTCACGCTATTTCTGTTCATTAGCTAATGTGAAATAGTAATTAATATTAATACAATAATAATAATCCTTGCATTTGACACAGTGCCTTATCACATTGTCAAGATGTTTCAAACAGCTTCTCAGGATATACTGTAAAGTGGATTGACTGTGTGTTTTGCACACAGTTTGCACACAGCAGTGTCCCACAAATGGCCATTGAGTGAGTGTCCAATTTTATTTGGGGGATTGTTGGCCAAGACACCGGGAAATAGAAACTCCCTTCTCTTTTCGAATAGTGCCCTGGGATCTTTAATGTCCACCTGAGCAGGCAGACGGGACATTTGTTCCACGTCTCATCCGAAGGGCAATTCAACACCCGTCCCCCCAGCACTGCATTGGAATGTCGGCTTAGGCAATGTGATTCCAAGTCCTGACGTGGGGGAAATATACTCGATGGGCTGAATTGGCCTCCTTCTGTGGCGATTCGCCCACAAATATACAGTCAATTCACTTTACAGTGTGTTCTGTGAAGCGCTTTGGGACGTCCTCCCGACGTGAAAAGCGCTATATCAAATGCAAGAATTATTATTATTATTATTATTCTATGACTGGGGAAAGTGCAGGGCTGCTGGATCTAGTGGCCTTTTTTGTATCTTCTTAGATGGTTTCTCACTGCCTGCAAATGGTACAATCTCGCGAGGCGCTGTTTGTCAACAAAAACTATGTATAACATTAAAATATTTTTTCCTCTTTTGATGTATTGTTTTTCAATATCTGTTAATTGTTGGTTTATCTGGTAGATTATGGCCAATATAAATATTGGACTGAAAGTTATACAACCGACCCTAATGTGACCAGCGCTGTAAACACAAAGAGTCATTTTCTAACTTTGTTTTTTTCGATCTACAGTAATACTTATACAAACTTCCCTTGCAACGTAAAACCCAGATAAATAGAAAATAAGCAATACGAAAGCACACAGTCCAGGGAATGCTTCAAATCCTTCTATAGTCATTTTCTTGTAAAGTAGCAACTTTGATGTGAATCCGTAAAATTCTTTTGAAAAGGATTCCGACTGACGCTCGAAAAACAGGAATGTTAAAGGATCAGGGGAGTGGATTAGATGAGCCCAGGGCAGACTCGAAAGGCTGAAGGTCCACGTTCTGTGGCTTAGCGTTCAATATCAGCCAAGCTCAGTTGGTAGCACTGAGTCAGACGTTTGCGGGATTCAGATCTCGTACAGTCTAAGATGACGCCTCAATGTAGTGCTGGGGTGACCCGCATTGTTGGAGGTGCCAGCCTTCAGATAAACATTAACCCGAAGGTCCTGCCTACCTCCCATTGCACAACAACGACAATATCTTGCATTTATACATCACCCTTCATGCATCTTGGAGCGCTTAACTATTCAGAAGGAGAAGAGTGTTTCTCCGGGTGTCCTGGCTAACAAATCCCACCCCCCACCCCCAAAAAAATATTAATGGCCATTCACGTCATGACTGTTTGTGGGACATTGCTGTATGCAAAATTGGCTGCTGCATTTGCTCACAAAACACACAGTCATTACACTTTACAGAGAATCTTTGAGTGCTTTGAGACTTCTTAAAACGTAATAAGGTGCTACATCAAATGCAAGGATTGTTATTATTATTTGTTTTAACACAACCCTCCCCATAAGCTAAAACCGATCTTCTCCCCCTTTGTTACTGATTCATCAAGCAGAGGGAATAATCTTTCATTATCTATTCTCAACACATTATGGAAATTCGAAAGCGTTGTTACCTCCCTGTTATCCTTTTACTGTTACAGTGAAAGCAGACACAATTTTTAAAAGCTTATCCTCATAACTAGAACCGCTCATCTATGGTACTACCTGTTTGAATACATTCTATACCCTTTCCATGATCTGATGTGCTTTATGGACTCTGTGGCCTAAACCATATCTTCACTTCCGCCCTATTGTATTCAGTGTCCCTATGTTTTAAACCCAGGATCTATCTGAAGCTTCGATGGCCCTTTCTACCTAAACTCCTATATTGAAAGATTTATGTATCTGCGGTGGTTGAGAGATTCTCCAATATCAGGAGTCTGTGGGTGTCTCATAATAATAATCTTTGCTTTTGATATAGCGCCTTATCACGTCAGTGAGACATCTCAAAGTGCCTCATGGGATATACTGTAAAGTCGATTGACTGCGCATTTTGTGGGCGAAACGTGGCAGCTAGTTGCGCCCTGGTTAGTCCCATAAACAGCCATGAAGTAAGTGACCTGACTTCTTTAAAAACAAGTCCACAAGGTCACAAGAGTGGTTGGATTGACAAAGGCCCTTCGGTCCATTTGATCTCAACCTCTCCACAATCCCAACCCTACTGCATCCTGTTTAAAATGTCAGTGTTTTTCTTTTGACTGTGGTTGTACAGCAGTGTCGTAGCTAAAGACACTCTGGTATAAGATCATTGCGGAGCTCTGTCCTGTAATAATCTTGAACGTAAATTGTTATTTTTATAATAATAACTGTGACTGGAAGAAGAGACAGGGAGGTCTGATTCTGTGACTAATGTGGCTGTAGTGTTTGTCATCTTATATAAATGCAATAAAACGGGAATGTTTCTCTGTGATAACATCCCAAGCGCTGTTTTCTAGGAGCTGGAGAAATTACATTGGAATTCGTTCTTACTCATTGCCAAGCGTGAGGTTGTAGATAACTGAGAGAAGTTTAATTTTTGACGGGAATTGACTGCTGGCTCCTGTAAGAATTCACGAGCAAGAAATGGTTCTATTCGGCTTGTGTTTCAAGGTTTTCCAGAGTTTCGGAGTAAAGTAAAATGCTGCCTTCTCTTCCAGGTTGACTGCCACGTGAACCCAGCTCCTCCCCTACCCCTCAAACCTGCTCCTTTGTTTTCATTATTAATGATCCTGTGGTTGTGCCATGGTTCTCCTGAGATATGGGGCGTCAGTAAAAATCTACTCAAGCAGGTTCAATGGCCGTGTCGCTGAAGCCGTGGAGCTTGTAGGGATGCAGCGATAGCGCGACGGTTTCGGGTCGGTGTCCTGAGCTATAATAAAAATAATAATAATCCTCGCATTTGATACAGCCCCTCATCATGTCACTGAGACGCCTCAGAGCGCTTCACAGAATGAATGCATTGTAAAGTGAATTGACTGTACATTTTGTGGGTGAAACGTGGCAGCCAATTGCACACAGCAGCGTCCCCGCAAACAGTGAGTGGATGGAGTGACCAATTTTTATTTAATCCTTGCATTTTTATGTAAAACCCTATCCTGTGGAGAAGACGTTTCAAAGGGCTTCACAGGAGTTTACTGTAAAGTGTAGTGACTGTGTATCTCATCGAATCGTAGAAATGTACGGCTAATAAAAAGAGGCCCATTGACTCTCAGAGTAAGCTGTTCATTCAATCCCAATGCTCTGGCTTAGCAACATACCCCTTCAAGCCTCTAATATCTGGAAGAGCCAATATGCTCACAGCAATGTCCCACAAAGTGCCATTAAGTGAGTGACTCATTTTACCTCGGGGGATTGTTGGCCAGGACACCGGGAGACATTCCCTTTTTTTGAATTGTGCCATGGGATCTTTAATGTCCACCTGAAGAGGCAGATGTGACCTCAGTTTAATAATAATAATAATAATGATTATAAAAAAAACTGTGCCCTAACCTCTGGAACTCCCCTGCCTCTCCCCCTTGCCCTCTCTTTAAATCCCACTTTAAAGCCTACACCTTTGACTGAGCCTATTGTCAATCCTGTGTACACTGAAGTCCTGTAGCTCAGTGTGAAGTCCTGTAGCTCAGTGTGAAGTCCTGTAGCTCAGTGGTTAGAGCACTCGCCTCGCAAGCGAGAGACCTGGGTTCGATTCCCGGGCAGGGTAAAATGTTGGGCAAGTTTCATTACTCCACACGTCTCTGTTTACCTAGTTGTTAGTCGATTTGTGATATCGCTTTTCTGGGGATAATAATTCCTTCAAAAGGAATAATAATAAAGTGGTCACTTCAATCCACGACTGTTCATGGGAGGCTGCTGTGTGCAATTGGCTGCTGCGTTTCGCCCACAAAATATACAGTCAGTTCACTTTACAGTGTATTCTCTGAAGCGCTTTGAGACGTCTCGAAGACGTGATAAGGCGTTATATCAAATGCAATGATTATTATTATTATATTACCATTGTCGCCTCTTCTTTCCTCCAACCCCTCTCCCCCCTTCTTTTGCTCGAGGTCTGACCCTTTTGTTGTGAAGCGCTCCGAGACCTTATCGTACATGGAAAGGTGCTGTATAAATCTGAGTTGTTTTATGCATAAAGGATAAGCGTGAGGAAAACCGCTGTGTTTCTTTGAAAAGGGGGAGGTGAGATGTCCCTTAAAGTACTCTGAATTGCAAGTCAGATGAGATCTAAATTAATGACTCATTCGAAAAGGAATGCTAATCTGGAAATAAATACATAATAAATAATAAGTATTTAATATAAAATGTTCTGTTGGCAGATGCGATAAGTGCTTTGCTTGAAGTATCAGGCCTGCACTATCTGTTGTTTACTTTGCATTCTCAAACCGACCCAGACGCTCCCTTTGCTTGGTGGGCACCGACCTCCTTCATGCCCCCGCCCCTACCCGCTTCTACCCGCCTCATCATCAGTGAGCAGGCATTCATGTCATGTGGAGTCTAAACACTGGCACAAATTGATTGGGCTGAATGGCCCGAATCCGTGCTGTACAATCTATAATAATAATAATCCTTGCATTTGATACAGCACCTTATCACATCTTCGAGACGTCTCAAAGCGCTTCAGAGAATATACTGTAAAGTGAATTAACTGTATATTTTGTGGGCGAAACATTCACAATCTATGCCTATGTAAATGATAAGATGCTAAATCAAATGCAAGGATTGTTGTCCATATTATTATTATTATGGCTATTACTTTCATGCGAAGCCAATTCCTGGAGAAAGGTGGGAGGGTGCTTCACAACGGCCAGGAATAGTGCAGCTCATGTCAAGTTACTAACAACTGGTTCCCGAGTGCGCGTTGAAGCTTATAATTATCTTCAACGGTTCTCAACAGGCAGGAGATGAAAAAAAAATCGAAAGCTATAAATCGTGCAGATCAAATGCCACTGTGAGAGGAGAGGTTAAAATGAGCGATGGTGGTGCAGACGTGATTACGTTTGCAAACCTGGAATAATCTACAACCTACAGCTTCGTGTCTCCCATTCATTGCTTGTCTGCGCTCCATATTTATGAATTGGAACATGTCTTTTTTTTCCCCATTGCCTTTCTGATCTCGTTTCTCTGTCCTGCTTTCTAAGAAAGAGAGGAAATCAGCTTGCAAAACCTTGACCGGCAAATCCTGTCAATTGGTTTGCAGGCAAACAATGCAGCTGTTTTGTGTCGGCAATCTCACTTATACCGTCACGTGATGAATAATAGTAATAATATTAACTGGGAGGTTTGTTACTTCAGGTGATCGCCGCTGTATCTTTCTATCACCGGTTAACTCATCCGCTTATTTCCCGAATAATTTTATATAAATGCTGTCTTTACTAACTATTCCCTCGGGGGCGGTGGGGGGGGGGGGGGGGGCGGAGAGAGGGGTGGGGAGGAGATAAACAGGGTCTCCTCGGAGCTGAACTGGCTCCAAAGTGACGTATTTGGCAGTGGAATGTCAGAATCCAGCCCACCCTCTGTGGTGGTCTCGGTAGTCCGGTTCCTGAGGTAGGCTGGTCCAGATTATTCCAGCTCACTGTTCCTGAGAAGTGCTCTGGTTGTTGTTGTTGTTGTTGATAACGCAGGCCAGCCTGGCTCATTGTCAGGACTTGGAAGGGCAAACCAGTTAACCCTGCAAGCCAAAGCCCTAACAGGTAGGGTGGTCTGAACTGGATAAGCAACAGGAAAGCTTGCCAGGCAGTGCTTTCGATGGCTATGTGGTTTTAGCTTGGCAAGAGCCAAGCACGAGGACCCCAGAGTGTGAATTGGGGGTGCTACTGAGCTCTTCTGTGTGTCCCTTGACCCCTCCGCTCCACCATCAGCAGCCATGCCTTCTGCCACCTCACCCGAAACCTCTGGAACTCCCTGCCTCAACCCATCAAACTACGTGACTGTTAGGTGCTCCAAGATACTACCCTGGGTGAAGGACTTTACACAAATGCAAGTTGTTGTTGTTCTTTAATAAACCTTAAGAGATAATAGCAGCAAAGAAACGTATGAACTAAAAACAAGGACATTGCCTTATACTTGTCAATATCTTCACACCCGCCAAGAGTGGTACCTCTACCACTGCTCAGAGAAACAGCACCATTATATCTCTGACTCCTAAATATCTTTAGCAGCAGATGTAGCCAGTGAAATAAATTAAACATTCGATCTATCAACGATGGAGACAGCAGCAGCAACTTGGATTTATATAGCATGCTTCACGGAGGATAGTGTCTCGAAACGCTGAGAAGTCCTCCCAATGTGAAAGGCGTCCTATAAATGTCAATTATACTGTGTTGTATTGACTCAGAAGGTTGTGAACACAAGCAATTGGTGTTAATTGGAAAAGCCAGTGTCAACCTATGGTTCTCAGAAGGTGACTTACCCATCATCATTTATGCACACATTGTTACATAAAATGAAAGAGTGTCAAAACAGGTCATTCGGCCCGATGAGCCCCACACCCCTCCTCCTGTTCCCCTTACGTATATCCTTCCATTCACTTCTCCCTCACGGGTGTCAGGTTTTCGTTTAAATGCATTGAATCTTTTTGCTTCAACCACAGCTCCTGGCTGCGGAGTGCAGTGCAAACCGGCTTTCCAAACATCTGTACCCAGAAAGTCCGTTATCTTATAAATCTCACTAACAGGACGCCCAGTGAGACTTCATATCATCACTTGGCCAGATTAAAATAACCAGAGTACATCAAAGACCAGCGATTTGTAAAAGTCTCTTGCACTCTGGCCTATTCTGAAGCCCTGTCTAGTGTCAGCCTCTCTATGTCTAAATACTATACTGAACCCTCAGAGCCTCTATCAATGATGTGCAACAGAACAATCTTCAAGTAAATGTTTTAAAGTCCCAATTGCTCAAAATCCAACGTTTAAAAGAGTGAAATGTTTGGCGGAACCAGGAAGAGAATGTTTTGACTCAGGTGATGAGAGACATTTATTTGATGTTTGAATATACAATCCCCCAAATAAAACTTATCACTCATTCCATAGCTGTGTCCTCGGGACACTGCTGTGCGCAAATTACTTTGCAATATTTCCTGTGAAGTGCTTTGAGCTGACTTCACAACGTATTAAGCTGTTATATCAAATGCAAGGGTCATTTTTTTTAACGTATAAACAACTGGACAGATTGGACATATCTAGGCTGAGGCGGGGTGAGGGGTGTGGTGGGGGGAGTTCTTCATTGTTGCAGGTGCCGTCCTTCGGAGAAGATGTTAAGCTGAGATCGCTTGTGCCTGTTCAATTGAACATTAAAGATCACGGCATAGCAAAGATCTCATTGTTAACAATATCAACTAAAAAAGAAAATGGAGTTTCTCCTGGTGTCCTGGACAACAATTCCCCCAATTAAAATTGGTCATTCACTTTATGGCTGTTCGTAGGACATTGTTGCGTGCAAATTGGCTGCTGTGTAGTCCATCAACACACAGTCCCCTGCACTTTACAGCCAATCCTGTAAACGCTTTGAGAAGTTTTGATGATTTGATAAGGCGTTATAACAAAGGCAAGGATTATTATTGTCATCATTGATATATTTAGCAGCCTTTGAAGGTAAACCTGCCTGATTCTTCAATAGTCACTAAAAAATTGCCATTAATGATAATAATAATTTCACATTGAGCACATCTCGAAGTGCTTCACAGGATTTACTGGCTATAAATAATAATAATCCTTGCATTTGATGTAATAATAATAAAAATCCTTTCCTTAGATATAGCGCCTTATCATCTTGTTGAGATGTCTCAAAGAGCTTCACAGGACATACTCTAAGTGGTTTGACTGTGTATTTTGTGGACAGAATAGCATCAATTTACACATATCAATGTCCCAGAAACATCAATGAAGTAAATGACCAATTTTATTTGAGAGAGTTGACTCAAGAAGAAACTCTCTTCTCTCTTCTAATAGTTTCACAGGATCTTTAACGTCCACCTGAACGGACAGACAGGACCTCAGTTTAAAATCTCATCTAAAGGACGGCACCTCTGACAATGCAGTGTAGCTCGGTACTGCATTGCAGTGCCAGCCTGGACTATGTAAGATAAATGGCTCAGTTGGTAGTTCTCTTGCCTCTGAGGTAGAAGGTTGACATGGAGCCTGAGCCCACAACTTTCTAACTCAGGGGTGAGAGTGCTGTCAACTGAACCAGGTTGACATCCACTAAACTACAGTCAGAAGAGTGGAGAATGCGGGTAGGGGTTAGAGCTGGAGAAAATTGAACAGAGGAGGTGTGTGATGGAATGGGCAGACATGAAGCATTTTTCTATCACTCTTCTGTGCTCTTGGGCGCTTTATAAATGCATTAGGGAATGCTATATAAATTCAAGTTGTTGTTGTTCTTCAAAATTGCTGAAATTTTTTTTGACTGTTACGCTTTCAATCTCTGTAAAGCCATCTGTCAGTTTAAAGTGGGAGCATTGCTCTTTCCTCTCTCATTTCCTTTCTCTAGTGCTGTGGGTTCTTCGCTTAATCCTTAATTCTTACACTTTGCAGTCAGTTGACAAGATCCATGCCCACAGCACTGCCATCAGACCAGGCCAGAGAGTCTTCAGGTTTTAAAATTGTCAGAGAGACATGAATGTTGAAATAAATCGGATTTATTACACATTAAGAGCCAACTGCGTTTATAATTAAAAACGCATTGAAGTTGTACTGAACCGTACTTTCTTCAATCGTGCTTTCCACAGTCACTTTCCAGGTATAAACAGTACAAGATGGAAAAAAGATTATATAATTTGAAAGGTCAATGTGGGAAAAGCACAGGAAAAAAAAGGAGAGATGAAATTGGCTGACTGAGCTGTGGAGAATCAAACAATTCTACTTTACTAATGGATCGGTGACATACTTGCAGAACTTTCTACTCGCAACAATATCACTTATTGCAAACGCTCCCTCTGCATGTATGTAGTTTAAAAAGCCTTTTATTTTTGATTTGCAATGTGCCTTTGTTCAAGTTCACTCAAGTACACTATGATGTGTCGGCCTGGCTCAGTTGGTAGTTCTCTTGCCTCTGAGCTAGAACAACAACAACAACAAAATTACATTTGCATAGCGCCTTTCAAATTGGGAGGACGTCCCAAGGTGCTGGACAGACAGAGTTACGAGCTCGAGCTGGGGGTCGGGGTCGGGGAGGGTGGAGGGCAGGGGGGGGGAAGCCGGGAGATCGAAACCACGGTCGAAGAGGAGGGTCTTGAGATGGGTCTTGAAGGTGGTGAGGGAGGGGGGCGAGGTGGAGGGACTGCGGGATGGAGTTCCAGAGGGTGGGGGCAGACTGGCGGAAGTCCCGCCTGCCAATAGTGGGGTGAGCGAGATGGGGGACGTGAAGCAGGCTGGAGCCCGCTGAGCGGAGGGAGCGAGCAGGATGGTAGGGGGTTGGAGGTCCCAGAGGTAGGGGGGAGCAAGGCCATGGAGGGCTTAGAAGGTTGTTTGTTAAAGCCCCCACATTTCAACTCGCATAGCTTAGGCTGACATTGCAGTGCTGAATGTTATCCTTTGGATGAGATGTTGAACTGACATCCTGCCTGCCTGATGGATATCAGCTGGATATTAAAAATCCCATTCACTATTCTATTTGAAAAGATACGGCAGTTTCTCCTTACGTTACGGTGAACAATCCCTCAAATTAAATTTGTCATTCACCTCATATTGGTTGCCGTGCTTGCTTACAAAAAATATACAGTCACTGCGCTTTACAGTAAGTTCTGTGTGAAGTGTTTTGTGATGTCTCCCCTGCGTAGAGGTGCTTAGAACTGAGGTCAGGAAGGATGTCTTCACACTGTGAAAGGTGAATCACTCTGCCCTCAGAAACTGTTGAGGTAGATTCAATCAGGGTGTTTAAAAGAGAAACAGACAGATACTTGGGTAGTGAAGGTATTAAGCAGTTTGGTAAAGGGGCGAGGCATTGGGATTAGAAGATCTGCCAAGATCTAGTAAACCGGTGGAACAAGCTTGATAGTCTCCTCCTGTTCCTATGTTCTAATGTGAGATCTTGTTTTTTCTTACCGTTGCCTCCATCTGTGCTGTTCGTTTCAGTGATTTATCCTCCAGTCTCCCCACCCCGCCAACCCCTCTCATGTACTGTCATGTTCCCTGTATACTAATAGCCTTCACTTTATATTCACATTGTTTATTTTTCTGCCCAAACCTCATCCCTCTACATTCGTCCACGTTAAATGACATTTGCCAACTGTCAGCCTGACTTCTTAATCTATTTGTATGTTTTTAGTATTTGGTCAGGCTGTTTCCTGTTATTTGCAACTCTTGCCAATTTGGAATCAGACAGCTTGCTTTCTACCCAATATTCCAAATGAGCTACATACGGAGTAATTAACACTGGCCCTGGCACTGATCTCTTATGTTTCCGGGACAGTTATCTCCCTTCATGACATGCACATCCATTGTTTCTTATGATCTAGCCAATTTTCAATCCACTTCAGATGCTTCCACTATTGTGTGGCTTCCAACCTTGTGAACCGACATCCTGTGCAGCTCTGTAATATCTTTGCTAAAAAGTAAATGCAATGCCGTGAGTTCCCCTTGTCCACAATCTCCGTTATCTTTTCAGAGAACTCCGATAGATTAGTCGTGTACAATCTGTCTCGCATAAAGGCAGCATCATACAGCAATGGATAGATCTATCCCTGAGAAGTAGGGGAAACCTACAATCTGTTCTGTATTGTATCCTACACACTAATACCATTCATCTTATACTCCCACTGTTCAGTCTAATTCCCCATTCTTATCTTATCCGGACTTGTCCACGTTAAATGATATTTGCCACCTGTCAGGCCAACTTCTTAATCTATATGGATCCTTTGTTTTTGGTCATTCTACATGCTGTTAGGTTAACTTGTTCCCTGTTTTATAACTAGGCTACAAAACAGATAGTCACTACATTTTACCGTATATCCTGTGAAGTACTTTGAGACCTTCTGATGTACAGATACTATGTCACATACAAAGATTAAAATAATTGTTACATTTGATACAGTGTCTGTTTTTGTGTATTTTGTTGGGCGAATGTGGCAATCATTTTTAGGGTTTCCTTGGCCAGGTCACTGGGAGAAACTCCTGTCTCTTTTCAAGTAGTGCCATGGGATCTTTAACTCTATAGAGCCTTGGTCAGACCCCATCTGGAGTACTGCGTTCAGTTTTGGGCAGCGCACCTCAGGAAGGATATATTGGCCCTGGAGGGGGTGCATCGCAGATTCACCAGAATGATACCAGGGCTGAAAAGGGTTAACTTATGAGGACAGGTTGCATAAACTTGGTCTCTATTCCCTTGCGTTTAGAAGGTTGAGGGATGATCTGATTGAGGTTTTTAATCAAGGGGGCAGAAAAAGGGGGCAGATTAAAATTAGAGCTTGGCCATTTAGGAGTGAAATTAGGAGGCAGTTTTTCACCCAAAGAGCAGGGGAAATCTGGAACACTCTCTCCCTCAAAAGGCTGTGGATGCTGGATCCATTCACATCTTCAAGACTGAGGTAAATAGCTATTTTTTAGGTCAGAGGAGCTATTTGTTAGGTCTGGTTGAGCTCAGGTAATTGAACTTAAAGTACAGATCAGCCATGATCTTATAGAATGGCGGAACAGGCTCGAGGGGCTGAATGGCCTCCTCCTGTTTCTAACTCCAAGCTGAACATGATCCGAGACCTAGATTTAACGACTCACCTGAAAGACGCCACCTCACAACTCACCTAAAGACTCACCTGAAGGACACAGACGCATACCCCCAGCCCCGCCTTGTCAACCTAGACTACGTGAGTTCGGTTTTATTATTAGAGTAGTTCACCCACAATGGTTGATGTCTGCCAGCACTAACGGTGACGGTGGGGGCAGGCAGACCGACAATGTTCTGCCATTCTATTAGATTGTGGCTGATCTGCACCTCAACTCCAATTACCTGTCTTTGCTCCATATCCCTTGATGCCCTGACCTAACAAATATCTACCCAACTCAGTCTTGAAAATGTGAATGCGTCCGGCATCCACAGCCTTTTGGGGGAGAGTCCCAGATTTCCACTAGCCTTGGCGTGAAAAAATGCTTCCTGATTTCACTCCTGGCTCTAATTTTAAAATAATTCCCCCGGACGAATAGACAGACGGAGGGACCGGTAGACGGACTGCAGTTTGGATGCCAACCCCTTGTGGGCAAAGATTAAACGCAATAAAACAAATCGTTTGTATCCGAAATACATCAAATTCTTTAAACTGCCCGCCCGCACCTCAAATGGCAATCAGGCAAATCCTTTCCAGTGTGCTCTAAATTCAGTCTGGCAAGTGTTCACAAGTTTACTTCGGGTTTTTTTTTGAACTGATAAAAGTCAATAACCTGAAGCATGTGAATGGCCAGCACTTTTATTACATCTCTAAGTGGATTAAAGCCCTGTGGTTTCCAAGAAAATTAAGAAACTGAAAACAAGTTCATTCCCCTCGATACGCTTTGTGTTTTCTCACCAGTTAATAATGTACACAACAATCTAACTGTCTCTGTGAACTGCAGTGACTGTCTGTTCCTTCCTCCATTTCCCAACTTGAATGGAATTTCACTGCCATAAAGTGTTGTGGCGGGCTGTATCGCTTGGTGAACCTCCCCGTCAGGAAGGAGCTCCACATCGCAATCAATGAAGGGATGTGAGGATCTGTCTCGAGAGGAGACATCTAAATGGGATTGAAAGAGTAAACACAGATAAATACTTCAGTTTGCACCTAGCCAGCAGTACAAGAGGATAAAATGATTAAAGAGTTGCGAAGGGCAATTTCGGGAAGTTTTTCTTTACCCAGAGGGTAATTAATGACTGGAATAGTTTATTAGGAAGAGTGCTGAGGCCAGGACACTGGGACTCCTTTAAAACACGAAGCTTGATGCTATGATGGGAAAGTGGTTGGATGGGTGTTCTCGAGGGATGAGATCGGATGGGCCTTGTTCATCCGAACTATTCTTGTGAAAAAGCTGGAAAGTCGGAATAATAAAAAGGGCAACTTATTAAAAAAACACAGAGGTAGAGTGGCATCGGCAAAATGGGCTGAATCAATGTCATCTTCTGCGTTGATGGTTACAATCCCTTAAAAAAAAATTGGTCACTCAATCCACGACTGTTTGTGGGACGCTGCTGTGTGCAATTGGCTGCCGCGTTTCATCCACAAAATATACAGTCAATTCACTGTACAGTATATTCTGTGGAACGCTGTGAGATGGCTCAATGACAATGATAAGGCGTTATATCAAATACAAGGATTATTATTATAGGAATATTATAATTTCTATGGGGGTAAAATTTGCAATATTCATAAATATGTTCCATTCCTTATATACGTGACACTTGTTGGTGGCACCCCTCTTCAGGTAAGCGATTTGCCCCATCCAGAGTCCTAGATCTGCCAATTTGGTTTATCCTGGGGTTGTAAGTTGGTATATCCTAGGGCTCTATTGACTGTTTTTGGTCAGCAGGTGTCTGACAGGTTCAGCAACCCTGCACAATGCTTAAAAGTACCCAGATCAGACTGAGACTTCTGCATATGTATTCCACCGACACATGGAAACTGTCCTGTGTGGAATGGAATGCACACTTTCTCCCTAGAGGCACTCGTACCTAATTCCGGAGAGTGTGAGGTGCAGTTTGATGAAAGCAAAAGCTTGGGATTCCCAGGGTGTATGTTGGGGTTCTGCGGTGTTTAATGATTTGAAACCGAATACCTTGCCAATGAAGTACTATCTGGCAAGCTTGCTGCTGCTTGTCCAGCTGGGACCAACCTATCAGTTAATACTTTGGCTTGTCGGGTTAACAGGAGCCGAGTGGAAAGAATCCCTACCAACAGCGAAGCCTTCCTGGTAATCAATTCCAACTGTCAATTGCCCTCTATGTAAAGGACAGAAGCAGTGGGCATTTATAAGACCAGAAAACCTTTAATAGAAGCTCTTACCAAGACTGTCCAGGCCTGACTACTGAGCACCATGGATAGTGGATTCTGTGGGCAACGCAAGCCACAGCTACAGCATTTTGAAGCAAGGCAACCATGTATTTTTCATATCAGTAATAATTAATAATAACAATTAAATAATAATAATAATAATTGCTGTGCTCAATTGGCTGCCGAGTTTCGCTAACAAAATAGTCAATCCACTTTACAGCATATTCTTTGAAGCGCTTTGAGATGTCTCAACAATGTGATAATGCACTGTATCAAATCCAAGTATTATTATCATTATTATATCATTTCTTGGCTACCCTTATATAAATCTGACATTCACTTTGTGGCTGTTTAAGACCATAACACTTAGGAGCAGGAGTAGGCCTATCTCCATAATCCCTTAATTCCTCTATCCTTTAGAAACCTATCAACCTCAGTCTTGAATATGTTCAAGGGCTGAGCATCCACAGCCTTCTGGCGTAGAGAATTCCATAAATTCATTACCCTCTGAGTGAAAAAATATTTCCTCAACTCAGTTCGAAAAGGCTGAGCCTTAAGCTTGAGACTATGACCCCCTAGTTTTAGATTCTCCAACCAGGGGAAACAGTCTCATGGCATCGACCCTGTCAAGACCCTTAATAATCTTATAGGTTTCTATAAGATCACCTCTAATTCTTCTATATTCTAGAGAATATAGGCCTTGTTTACTCAACCGATCCTCATGGGTCAAACCCCCCCTTCCAGGAACCAACCTAGTGAATCTACGCTGCAGGAGTATGTCCTTTTTTTAAATAAGGAGACCAAAACAGCGCACAATATTCTAGTTTCTGGGACATTGCTGTGCATAAATGGGTGGCGTGTTTGCCCAAAGGTCACTGCACTTTACGGTAAATCCTTTGAAGCACTTTGAGACATCCTCCTGATGTGAAAGGCGCTATAGCAAATGTAAGGCTTGTTATTATAATAATATCTTCCGGTTCGGTTTTTAAACAAATGCTTTTCCAGTTTGTTTTTTGGAGGAGCTAATTGATGCAGATTCAAGTGTTTCAGTTGGGATACGCTAAAGACATTATTATACCCGTATTTTTTTAAATGCTAATCGGATCCCTTTTTAAGCTTTTTGGATAACGCAACGTTGCACAGTTTATCTTGTTCCTGGAAATAGCCCTGCTACTCTTTAAAATGGTTATTAATATTTGCAAATACATCCATCTCAAACCAGAGAAGCTGGAATAATCGTCTCATCGAATAAAGAAATCCAGGTCACTTGCTAATATCATAATAACTTTTGATGAAATGGCCTGCAATGATATCAGAGCAGCTCCTGAAATATCACATGCAATCCAGTTCATAATCCTCCGTCTCAGAGATGACCTCACGGAGACGTATAACATTTTAAACAGATTGAAAAGGTAATCCCAATACTTTAGGATTACACCATGACAGTACAAGGGGTGGTCCTATTTGGGTAATCAGTAGGAAGCTTGTCAGAAAGTGAATGTCAACCTGGCTTACTTGTCAACTCTCACCTCTGAGTCAGAGGGTTGTGAGTTCATCAGCCCACATCAGGACTTGGAACTCGTATGGTCTAGGCTCACACTACAATGCAGTGCTTGGGGTGTGCCACCTTGTTGGAGTTGCTACCTTTTGGATGAGTTGTTAAACCGAGGTCCCACAAAATATACAGTCAATTCATTTTACAGTGTATTCTGTGAAGTGCTTTGAGGTGTCTCAATGACTTGATAAGGTACTCGATGAAATGCAAGGATTATAATAATAATAATAATAATCCTTGCATTTGATATAGCGCTTTTCACGTCGGGAGGACGTCCCAAAGCGCTTCACAGAACACACTGTAAAGTGAATTGACTGTATATTTGTGGGCGAACGCGGCAGCCAATTGTGCACAGCAATGTCCCACAAACAGTCGTAGATTGAAAATGACCAATTTATTATTGTTTTTGTTTTTGGAGGGATTATTATTAGGCTCCGTGTGGAGTAAGGAAACTTGCCCAAGGTTTCGCCCTCTGCCTGGAATTGAACTCAGGTCTCTCGCTTGCAAAGCGAGTGCTCTAACCACTGAGCTACAGGACTCCACATAATTATAATTATTATTATTATTCTTATCAATAATAAAAGCTGTAAATTCCAAGTATTTTCTTTACCCAGTGGGCAAGTAACGACTGAAAGTTTGCCAGCAAAGGTGGTAGAGACCAGGACGCTGAACTCATTGAAAAAGTAGCTTGATGCTGTGATGGGAGGACATTAGGGTAGGTGTTCTGATAGGATGAGATCAGATAGGTAAAGCCTTCTTCATCCAAACATAATCTTGTGATCTGTCTCTCTCTCTCTCTCTCTCTCTCTCGCTCTCTCTCTCTCTATCTCCATCTCAGTTGATTTAGCATCTATCAATCTTCTGGGGCAATGGGTTCTAACCTTCTAGCCTCCTGCATGTCCCTCAAGCCCTCCGTTCCACCATTGGTGGCCGCGCTTTTTGAGCCACTACGCCCCAACACTCTGGATTACTTTCCCTCAATCCCGCTGACTTGCCCCCTCCTTCACCATCTTCAGGTCACGCCTGAGGACCTTCCTCTTCGACCGTGCTTACGGTCACCTCCCTCCCCCCACCCCCGGCTCAGTGTCGTGCTCTGCCATTGATAAGTGTTCTGGGATGCTACCGGTGCATGAGGGAGGGGCGTTATATGAATGCAAGTTGTTCTGGAGGTTGGCAACCCCTTTAGAGAAGGAATGTTTTCTGGATAAATAACCTTGCTTTAGCTCATCTTGACTAACATTTTGTTCTGGCTTCTCCCAGTTGGAGAAAGAACTTACCTTATCGGATGAACTGTTTGATGCTCGGTAAGCCTGTGGTGTGTTATTATGAGACCCCATTCATTAAAGTTACATCAAGCCCTGCAGCTTAGCCGCACTGGGTCCAGGGAATTCTCAGAGTCTTCTCTGCTATTTCTTGTCAATTCAGTGACAAGTTGTCTTTCTAAATAAATGCCCAGTCGGCAGGTCAAATAGCAGGGTTTTTCACCTCCGAAATTTACTCAATTCATGGTTTAAACTTTCAGTGAATGATCAGTTTAAGAAATATTCCATCAGGATTGCATCCATAGAAATCCTGCAGTAAAAAATTGGGGTTTGCTAAATTTTATGCTGCCATTAATTTCACACCGAGGTTAATTATCACTGCCATTAGTAGTGTTCAATGTGAACTAACATTTATTACAATAAGTATATACATATTAGAGCATATGAATATATGATTGATGAACAAACGGTTGCAGCTATTTTTCATTTGAATCCTGATACTGGAGTCACGGAGTCTCCCTGTGCTGCATAATATAAGGATTCTGCTTCCCTTCATTGCACCTTTCTTTCCTCATCTTTTCCTTTCCCTTCTTCCCAACCCACCCAGTCGGAGCTTCAGGTCCCTGTAGTATAATCCCACACACCAGCCTGCCGCCCTGCTCCTTTCATTGTCACTTTCACTTTCAAGACCATCCATGGCCTTGCCCCCTCCTTCCTCTCTGACCTGCTGACTCCCTACCAACCTGCCCGCTCCCTCCGTTCATCGGGCTCCGGGCTGCTCCATGTCTCCCGCCCTACCAACGGTGGCCGGGCTTTCAGCCTCTCTGCCCCCACACTCTGGAACTCCATCCCACGGTCCCTTCGCCTCACTTTCTCCCTCGCCTCCTTCAAGGCCGGTCTCAAGACCCTCCTCTTCGACCGTGCCTTTGGTCGCCCTCCCACCTCTCTGCCTTCCCTCACCCCAACACCACCCCTCCTCCATGCTCGGGCTCCGACACCTGACTGTTCAGCGCTTTGGGACGTCCTCCCGAAGTGAAAAGCACTCTATAAATGTAATTTGTTGTTGTTGTTGTCGGAGCCACAGACAATCTCGCTGAAAAGGGAACTAAACCACTCAGAGGTTCTGCAACAGTGCAATAGACGCAGGACATGGCGGGCTGGAGTCAGCTCCGCGATTGTCTGGGTTAATTAAATAGCTTGTGCTTCCATGTTGCCTGCTCTGACCTACCCTGAAACCTGAATGAATTTTGGTCACTCAATCTACAATTTTTTTGTGGAATGTCACTTTGCGCAATTGCGCTGTCTACAGTCACTCCACTTTACACGCCTAATAATAATCGCTCCAAAACCCAAAACAATAATAAATTGGTCATTTTCAATCTACGACTGTTTGTGGGACATTGCTGTGCGCAATTGGCTGCCGCGTTCGCCCACAAATATACAGTCAATTCACTTTACAGTGTGTTCTGTGAAGCGCTTTGGGACGTCCTCCCGACGTGAAAAGCGCTATATCAAATGCAAGGATTATTATTATTATTACAGTATATTCTGTAAGACGTGACAAGGCGTCACATCAAATGCAAGGATTATTATTATTATTATCATTAAACCTGCCATTCAATGGGCTCTAGGTGGCAGTGCTGGGCACCAAGTTGCAGTGATGGGCACTAAGTGGCAGCGAGAGGCTCTAGGTGGCAGCAATGGGTATTTGCACAGTGATCAGTTGTTGATGCAGGACAGTTCCACCTCCTAACTGGTCCCAGTGTGTGTAAAAAAAAATCCATCTCATCTCCCTTTTGCTAACAATCTCTTCGCACTGCTCTCAGTGGACATCGGCCCAGTTTCTCCAGTCTCTGCTTGTCGGTCAAAACAACAGCGACAACAACAACCTTTCCTGGCACTTATATATCGCCCTCCACGCAGGGTAGTATCTCAGAGCGCTTAACAGTGGCGGAACCTGACTCCGAGCCAAAGGGGCTGGGGAGATAGCCGTAAGCAAGGTCGAAAAGGAAAGTTTTCGGGCAGGACTTGAAAGGGGGGAGAGGGGGGGCAAGGCGAAGGGATTGAGGAAGAGTGTTCCAGAGTTTTGGGGCATAGTGGCTGAAAGTACGACCTCCAATGTTGGGGTGGAGGGTGCGAAGGATGAGCAGGAGTCAGTGCCAGTCGAACGGAGGCACGGGTGGTGGATTGAGGAGTGAGGAGGTTGGAGAGGATGGGAAGAGCCAGGAAGTGAAGGGATTTGAACATGAGTGTGAGGATCCTGAAGTCGATCCATTCGGTGATGGGGAGCCAGTGGAGTCTGGGCCAGAACTGGTGAGATCTGGGTACGGAGTTAGGTCCAGGTCAGTATGCGGGCAGCAGAGTTTTGAATGAGCTGAATCTTTTGAATAGTGGAGCTTGTGAGACCGGTGAGGAATGCGTTCGAGTAACCCAGACGGGAGGTGACAAACACATGCACAAGGGATTGGGCTGCATTTGGGGTAAGGTACAGTCGGAGGTGGGCAATGTGGCGGAGGTGGAAGAAGGCGGTCCTGGTCAGGGACCGGATATGGGGGAGGAAGGATATCTGTGGCTCGAACCGGATGCCTAGATTGCACACTGGTTCGGTGAGTGTGAGGGAGAGCCCAGGGAGGTTGAGGAGTTCAGATCCGCAGGAGCGAAGACATTGATGGGAGCCAAGGATTATGGCTTCCTTCTTGTCCACATTCAGATGCAGGAAGTTTACACTCATCCAGGCCTTGATGTCTACCAGACAAACTGATCGAACATCAGCTGACCTGGAGTTGGTACTGGAGGAGGCAAAGTAGATTTGTGTGTCATCCGCATACATGTAGAAGTTTACCCCATTTCTGAGAATGACATCGCCCAGAGGGAGCATATAGATAAGGAAAAGAAGAGGGCCAAGGATGGAGCCCTGGGGTACCCCACAGATAACTGGGTGGGGGTGGCAGGAGAAACCATTTGTTGCGATGAAATGGAGGCGGTTGGTTAAGTAGGAATCGAACCATGTGAGTGAGGTCCCACTAAGGTGGATGAGGAGAGGCGGTGGAGGAGGACGGCATGGTCGACTGTGTCAAACGAGGCAGAGAGATCCAGGAGGACAAGGAGGCAGGGGGAGCCCTGGTCACAGATAGAGAGAATGTTGTTTGTGACTTTGACAAGCGCTGTCTCTGCGCTGTGGGCAGTCAGGCCGAAAACCAGTCTGCAGGGGCTCAAGGAGGGAATGGAGGGAAAGGTGTGACCAAAGTTGACCAGGATTTGGTAAGAAAGGGTAGGTTGGAGATGGGATGGTAGTGTGAGAAATTAGAGGGATCGAGGGTTTTTTGAGGAGGGGTGTGATATCAGATTAGTAAGTAAGTCTCCTCTTGATGGAACTGTCATCCTTTCCTAAAGTGCGATTACCGAAACTGGACACAAAACTCTCTAACTGTAATCTAACTGATACGTTATTCAAGTTAAAGCACCACCTTGTTGGTTTTATACTCCATGGTTTTCGCCCACAAAATGCACAGGAACTCCACTTAGTAGTATATCCCATAAAGCCCTTTGAGATGTCTCGATGGCTTAATAAGGTGCGACATCATTATATTATGTTATTTTAGGAAGGGTGAGTCACGTACTAAAATGGTAATTGTCTCACTTTCTGGTTGCACCCATCTCATGGACACATTGAGAATTGATAATTCTCTCAGCATTATTTTGTCGATTGGCGGATCACTTTTCTAGGAATAATAATCTATTCAAAATCTGTTGTCTCTCTGTCCAATCTACCAGTCTTCCTATGTCAAAAACAACAACAAAGTAAATTTGTATAGGGCCTTCCACGTCGGGAAGACGTCTCAAGGCGCTGGACAGTCAGGGATTTGGTCCCGAGCTGGGGTTTGGGATCAGGAGATGTGTGGAGGGCAGGGAGTGTAGGAGTAGGAGAATGACCGAAAGCACGGTCGAAGAGGAGGGTTTTGAGATTGGCCTTAAAGGAGGCGAGGGAGGGAGCAAGGCGAAGGGATTCCTTAGATTGCTCACAGTGTTCTTCACCGTTAGCCACACTCCCTATTTTTGTGTCATCTGCAAACTTTGTACATACCTCTGGAAGTTCCCCTCCAAAATGACTCTTTTCAAAACTATGTTATTCTACCCAACACTCCAGGCCCACGCTGGGGAAATAATAATCCGGTTTCAAACAGCTTTTCCTAAATCTTGCAGCTTTTCATAGCAAAGTTTATGCGGAGCAATCCTCAATTCTATTGACGCAAGGACTATCTTCCAGTAGCTTGCTGCATTCTTACACAGCGATCATTCAAAAAATTGCAAAGTCTTGTCAAAAGCCCTCGGTGGGGGGTTAGGAAACCATCTCTGCGGGCTCGAATCAAATGGTTCCACCTGGCTCTTTACAAATGAGACTTTGCTGAAAGCTGTCTAGTTTCTCTTCATCCTTGTCAATCATCTTATACTTAACATCCAGTTTGAGGTTGGGAGCAAATAATTCTTTTCACTCAAGTTGACAGCGATCCAGACCTGCTGTCTTCTGATATCCAAATTAATTCCCAATAATTATTCATGTGGCAATTTTTAGCGAACTGGAGAATAGAAGATATACTCACATACTCACTCGAAATGGAACATGTTGACGTACGGACGTCACCTGAGTTTTATTTACACCCCCGTGCGATTTTTGGGGGAGTTTTACTGAAAAACATTTTTTATCAATTATTTAGAAACACAACAATGGAACAATTTGCTTGGCGAAAGAAGTCCATCCAGTTCACCTTCCATCATTCTGGCAGTTGCCTGACATATCGTGTCCCAAATTATATCTTGTGTCCCAAGATATTTCCTAACAGAAATCTGTCTAATTTGTTCTTGAAAGAATCAATACTTTCTGCTTCCACCATCTCCCCAGGGAGCCTGTTCCATACTCGCACTGCTCACTCACTAAAGTAGTGTATATGCAGATTTATTCTGGATTTATCTCCCCCCCACCCCCGCCCCCACCTTCAATTGCAGGCCGTGTTCTCTTGTTCTACTGTTCGGTACATGGTCAACGTTTTCTAATCCCTTTTGTTCAGAGAAAATTCATCCTCTCACTGCGATCAAAGCTTATTCACTTGAATAAGCGCTTTGGGACGTCCTCCCGACGTGAAAAGCGCTATATCAAATGCAAGGATTATTATTATTATTATTATCCTTTTTTTTAAAAATGAAGAATCTCCAACAGCGGCATAAACCGTGGACGGAACTATTTATTTTTTTCCCAAACTAATTCTTCGTGTCATGAGAATGTCTGTTTTTCTTCTGCCCATTTATTGTGAAACTCATGACAAACAATATAACAGCAGAAACCAAACATACGTCTGCACAGACACGGCAGACTGAATGGCCTTCTTCTACGCTGTACATTTTCTGTGGTTCTGCGGTTCTATGTGCAAAAAAACACACAACAAACCATTAAACACCCAAACGCCAAGAGGGAGCAATATATCAGTATGAATACTGAAGTGACACTCACTCGAATGAGTGACAAAATGACATGGGAGCTGTATAGTGCCCCTTTAGTTTATTCTCGATTTCCCTTAAGCTTATATTCCCCGTTTCCAAGACTTAGTGTTGTTTGGATTTGATTGCCGTACGATTTCTAGAAGAGATTTATTTTGCTGCATCACTTACTTGTGATTTTCGGATATGTTTCACTTGTCAGTTTATCAATGTAAGCTGTAGGTATTTAATGCCTCTCAATTAGTAGCCTCTGAATCAGGAGGCTGTGGACTCAAGCCCCACTTTCCACTGTGATGGTAGACTAATCCATACAGAATTAATTGCTATCGACGTCTCCATTATTGCTGCATGCAACTACCAGGCTGGTAGAAGGTGGCCTAGATGGACCTTGGTCTTTTTTTGTCCATGTTCCTATGAATAGCTTTTCAAACAGCTTTAATGATAGTCTTATTGACAGTTCCAGTTTCACTGCTGGTAAAAGGAATTATGTTTGTTTTACATTGTCACACACGTCTGCTTTCAATTTGTAGATCGATGTGCAGTATTTCCTCACTGCCCCCTCTTCTGCTCTCACCCTCTCCTCCACACTCGACACTCTTGCCCGCATCACCTCCCGTATTGTCTCCTACTCTCGCTCCTCCCCCTGGTTCACCACCCACCTCCGCTCACTGAAGAGCCAGGTGCGGGCCGCTGAACGCACCTGCCTCAAATCTGGCCTAACCGACAAATCTGGCTGGACCTCCTCAAAATCTACCGCTCCACTCTAGCCTCGGCCAAGTCGTCCTTCTACTCCAGGATAATCCTGGAGGCGAAGAACAACCCCAGGCTTCTGTTTTCTACCACATCCCGACTCCTCCGTCCCCCCCGCCACCCCGCGCAGGTCATCTCCTCCAACCTTCACTGTGAGGAGATGCTGGATTTCCTTGAATCCAAAATCAAGGGAATCCGCTCCGCGGTCACTTCCCCTCCAACTTCCACCCACCCCCCACCCCCTCCCTCCCACACTCCGACTCCTACCCATCCTCCCCTAGACACCTTCGAACCCATTTCCCCACCCTCTGTCACCAAACTCATCTTGTCCCTGAAACCCACCCACCACCTGCTCCCTTGACCCCATCCCCACTCCACTCCTTATCTCTCAGCTCCACCTCCTTGCCCCACATATCACAGACATCATCAACCTGTCCCTCTCCTCTGGCTCTGTTCCCATTCCCTAAAAACTGCCATCATCACTCCCACCTTGAAAAAACCCTCCCTTGATGCGTCGCAGCTATCAAGCTACCGGCCCATCTCCTGTCCAAGGTCCTTGAAAGAGTTGTCGCCTCCCAGCTGCGCTCTTTCCTCTCCACCCATGCATTATTCGAACCCCTTCAGTCAGGTTTCCGTGCTGCCCATAGCACAGAAACCGCCCTGGTCAAGGTACCAATGACATCCTGACCATCTGTGACCAGAGCTCCCTCTGCCTCCTCATCCTCCTCGACCTATCTGCAGCATTCGATACCGTCGACCACGCTATCCTCCTCCACCGCTTGTCCTCCCACCTCAACCTTCAAGGCCCTGTCCTTGAGTTGTTTAGGTCATACCTCTCCCACCGTCTTCATTTTGTTTCCACAAATGGCTTTTCCTCCAGTCCCCGCACTGTCTCGTGTGGTGTCCCTCAGGGCTCTGTCCTCGGTCCCCTCCTCTTCACCCTCTATATGCTCCCCCTGTGGTGACATCATCCGCAGACATGGGGTTAACTTCCACATGTATGCGGATGACACCCAACTCTACCTTTCCTCCTCTACCCTCAACTCCACGACCACCGATGTCCTGACAGCTGTCTGTCCGACATCGAGTCCTGGACGAGAGACAACTTTCTTCAGCTCAACGTGCGCAAAACTGAGGCCCTCCTGATTGGCTCGCGTCAGCGCCTCCGCACCTCAGGTGCTGACAGCATCAGCATCCAAGGCTGCACTCTCCACCTCTCAAAGCCAGTCAGGAACCTCGGCGTTCTGTTCGACCCTGAGCTGTCCTTTCTCCCTCATATCCGCACCACAACTGGCACCGCCTTCCATCACCTCCGGAATATCGCCAGACTACGGCACTACCTCACCCCTCACGCTGCTGAAACTCTGGTCCACGCCTTTATCACCTCAAGGCTGGACTATGGGAACTCTCTCCTCGCCGGCCTTCCCGCCACCTCCCTCCACACTGCAGGTCATTCAGAACTCTGCAGCTCGTGTACTGTCCCGCACCAGACATCGCAACCACATCACTCCCACCCTCGCTCGCCTCCACTGGCTCCCCATCCCCCAGAGGATCAAATTCAAGATCCTCACCCTCACCTACAAGGCCATTCACGGCCTTGCTCCCTCCTACCTCTCTGACCTACTATCCCCCTACCTACCTGCCCGTACCCTCCGTTCCTCTGGCTCCGGTCTGCTCCACATCCCCCGCCCCAACCGCCCTACCATCGGTGGACGGGCCTTCAGCCTCTCAGCCCCGAGGCTCTGGAACTCTATCCCCCAGTGCCTTTGCCGCCTCCACCCTTTGCTCCTTCAAGGCCGGTCTCAAGACCTTTCTCTTTGACCGTGTCTTCAGCTCCCCTCTCGACTCTCTACCCCCTCCTCGCTCCCTCCCTTCCCTCCCCTCACCCTGACCATTTCCCCCTTGCTCGGGTCCTGACCCAACTGTCCAGCGCCTTGGGGCGTCCTCCTGACGTGAAAGGCGCTCTATAAATGGAATCTTGTTTTTGTTGTTGTTGTTGTTCCTGATTTTCTCTAATTCTTTATTTTTCCCATTGTAAAGGGTGTGGAATGATCTGCCAGGTAAGGTGATAAGAGGCAGAGTCCATCATGGATTTTAAGACAGAAAAAGACAGGCACGTGAAAGATGGAGGCCAGAAGGGATATGGGATAAAAACAGATTGAAAGGACACTTTTGTCCCAAGAAGTGGTGTGGACCTGATGGGCCAAATGGCCCTCTTCTGCGCCGTAAATTTCTATGATTCTAAGGTTCCCTCAGAATCTGTCGGCCACAAAGAAATAATAATAATAATACATCATTGAAACTTCCCAACAGCATTTTTATTGTGATTTGTAGAGACTGCGTATTTTGTAGACAAATGCATTTTGCATTTTACTTTGGTGGATCGGCAGTAGGGAAATAAGAAGATAGACACGTCTTGATCTATCTAATAGCTGAATCCCTCATTTTGGCAGGGATTACGTGTCATACACCACAACAAAAACAAGCTTGATTGCCTTTTCTCATGAGCAAAGGATCATAAGAACCGAACTCCCTTGGTACCTACTGAAGAATTGATCAGAGTTTAAGTGAAGGCAATCAGCAGCCTGCGGTCCAAACTGTTAGCACAAACGACGGGTTCATAAAGTCACATCATTAAATACTGAATGCTCTGCAGCCAAATATCCTTGTCAATTCAATTACATCAATAGATATTTACTCAGTCTATGCTATTTTAATCTGGCGGACGGGCAAATTAAGTATATTTTCCACAGTGCAGCTTTCCAGCATTAAACAGATCTGAAGTCTGTTCTGCTGCTTTGTTACCTCCTATTCATTGGTGTTTGATTTTTCATGTTCTTCTGAAGCCTCTCACCTCAGTACATGGCTGGCGCAGTCATCAGTAACAACACACAGTTATACAGCGTCGTTCATGTAAGGGTAACGGCTCAGAGCCCTGTATAAAGTCAGCCCTGTATAAATGTCTCCTTCACATTTTAGTTGGTGCCAGTTTCAGAATAATAATTATCCTTGCATTTGATATAGGGCCTTATTACAACACAATGCAAAATTACATGTTTATATGGGTGGAAGTCCCAAACGCGCTGGACAGTCAGGGATTTGGACCCGAGCTGGAGGTCGGGATCGGGGAGAGTGGAGGGCAGGAGGGTGGCCGAAGGCACGGTCGAACAGTAGGCTTTTGAGACGCGTCTTGAAGGAGGCGAGCGAGGGAGCGAGGCAAAAGGAATGTGGGATGGAGTTCCGTAGGGTGGGGACAGAAAGGCTGACAAGCAGGGAGTTGGCGTAGTCGAGCCTAGATGTGATGAATATGCGGATGAGGGTTCCTGTGGCCTGATGGATGAGGCAGTGGTGGATCTGGGCGATGTTGCGGAGGTGGGGGGAGGCAGAGTGGGTCATGGCACGGATGTGGGGTGAAGAATTACATCTTTGAGGTGTCTCAAAGTTCTTCACAGAATACACTGTAAAGAGAATTGACTATATTTTGTGGGCGAAATGCGGCAGCCAATTGGAAAAGCAGTGTCCCACAAACAATCGTGGATTGAGTGACCACATTTTTTTGTGAACAGCTTATTACCCCCGGAAAGCAATCTGCCAATCGACTAACAGCTGGGTCCTACTTACTGCTCGATAAACAGAGGCATGTGGAGCAAGGAAACTTGCCTAAGGTTCCGCCTTGCCGGGAATCAAATCCAGGTCCACTCGCTCGGGATACGCTACAGGACACCACAAGATACATTTCCTCTGAGATGAAAATTATTATTATTATTATTATTATTATTAAAAGGACAATTTGAATTGTCCAATGTCTTGGCCTCAACCACACTTCCTGGCAACCAGTTGTTAATTACCCTCTGCTCTGAAATTCCCTGACTGTTCAGTGCCTTGGGGTGTCCTCCCAACAGAAAAGGCACTATACAAATGTAATTTTTTGTTGTTGTTGAAATTGCCCTTTGCAACTCTAAACCTATGTCCTCTTGATCTACCATTTTGGGGGCATCCTGCAGTACTGTTCTGAATTGACTTTTTCAATCCCATTTAAAATGTTAGACCCCTCTATATGGTCCCCTTTGTGATCGCCATTAATTCCCTTACACGGTCAATACATCCTAGTGGCCAAAATTGTTTGGCAAAAGAAAGAGCTCAGCATCATGTCAAAGAAGTTCATAAATGCTATCTTTCGAGCAAATATTTGGACGTCTCATCAGCCGGAATGAGATGTGCAGCTGTGCTTTTTCAGCACAGGCACCACAACACAGGCGATGTTTTAAGCAGCTCTGACAAAATATGTGAAACAGTTTATTTCAGATCAGATGTTTGCACCAAACCATTGAGTCGTTGTGTAAACTGAGGTCATCTTCAAATCCATTCAAGCCACCTCTCCTGGGTTGCAGTGCAACAGATTCACTGGTAGTGCACTTTTGCATCAAACTACAATTGTGTCCCTAAATCCCAACGTCTTACTTAGCCTGTAAGGCCCCTTGGATTCAAATGTTCCCATATGAAGCAAAATTATGGTCCTTGAATGTTCTTCAACTCATCTTAATCTGGAACCCAATTTTCCACAGTTCTTAAAGTATCAACACCTTGCACTTAAATACGAGCTTTCGTACAGGAGATCTATACGGGACTAGATCAAGCGCGCCAGGATGCTACCTGGCGTGAAAGACGCTATATAAATGCAAGTTGTTGTTGCTCTAGACCTTTCAAAGATGTGCCAGCTGGCCTCCTTCTGTGCCGTAAGATTCTATGATGCTATGATTCCTATTACAGGGTAGGAGTGAGAGATTGAGCTGGATGGGATGTAGGTGTTTCTTAGCTGCAAATCGTCTCCAGAAACCTTGCTCAGATTTTCCCCTGGCCTTATGGGGTGGGCAGGGATGGGAGAGGTGGGAGAGGTTTTTCCTAATCCTCAGTGTGCCCACGAGTGTGAGATACATTGTGAGATACTTCGTCACTGCAACATAATTGCCAATAGTTATGAATAATATACCTTGCATTTGATGCAGCACCTTTTCTGTCAGGTGGATGTCCCAAAGCACTTCCTAGAATTCACTGTAAAGTGTAGTGACTGGGATTTTCGTAGGTGAGCGCAGCAGCCAATTTGCCCACAGCAATGCCCCATTCAGATAGAAATCTCCATTCTATCATTTTCTTTTGGCCTATTTTGTTTTCAACCTTTCCCATCTCCTCCTGATGATGTGGCTCAGCGGTTAGAGCACGTGCCTCGCAAGCGAGAGACCTGGGTTCGATTCCCGGAAGGTCGAAACCTTGGTCAAATTTCCTTACTCCACACGCCTGATAGTAAACCTTCAAGAAAAAAACCCATTAATAAATCGGTCACTTCAATCCACGACTGTTTGTGGGGACGCCGCTGTGCACAATTGGCAGCCAAGTTTCGCCCACAAATATACAGTCAATTCACTTTACAGTATTTTCTGAGAAGCGCTTTGAGACGTCTCGAAGACGTGATAAGGCGCTCAGATCAAATGCAAAGATTATTATTGTAACTCTCACAGTGGAGGTGATAAATCTAAACCTTTCCCCTTTGTTAAACTCAGTACCTATGGGCTCCTTAAAAGGTTGTCAATGGTGGCTTAACAAGCTAACACAGTTCCTATCCCTGAAGATTTCAAACTCCTACATTCCGCCTGTGTTTACAAACGTCTGCAACGCTGCTAAATTTAGCAAACTCAGGAATGCCGACCTCTGAGTTTCTCGTGCTTTTAGTTCATCATTTTTATTTGAAATGCACTGTCGAGTATCCAACAGGATTAGCGAGGGACGTGTATAATCTAGGCTTTGAATCAAACCTGCGGAATGAATCGAATATCGGATTCTTGTACAGCTCCTTACCTGATTTCGTCGGGTGACGCAATTCCCTTCTCTCCGTGCTGTGGTGATGCTTAGAAATATTTCTCCTCCATCAAGACCACTATTTCAAGGCCTGATCTGGACCGACTTGAGTTCATATTCTACACCAGAGCGGTCCAACTGCCGGCCCAGGATACGATTATATCCGGCCCCCGAATCATTCCCAACTTCATCGTTCGATGAACACGTACAGGCGACACACAGGTCAATCAGGATAAAATATTTCTTATGTGCGACCACTGACGTTTCTGAAATCCGGTATCTGGCCTTCAGCAGCCGAAAGGTTGGACCACCCTGTCTAGTCTAATATTCTACGTAGTGCTGGGGAGGTCCTTCAGGAGAGACGTTAAGCCTGCGTTCGGTTGTCAGTTCAGTTCAATGATCTCATCACTGTACGAGAAGGGAGTTTCTCCCGGTGTCCTGGGCAACAGTCCCCCAGATAAAATAATAATAATAATCCTAGCATTTGATATAGCGCTTTTCACGTTGGGAGGACGTCCCAAAGCGCTTCACAGAATATACTGTAAAGTGAATTGACTGTATATTTGTGGGCGAACGCGGCAGCCAATTGCGCACAGCAATGTCCCACAAACAGTCATGGATTGAAAATGACCAATTTATTATTGTTTTTGGTTTTGGAGGGATTATTATTAGGCTCTGTGTGGAGTAAGGAAACTTGCCCAAGGTTTCGCCCTCTGCCTGGAATTGAACTCAGGTCTCTCGCTTGTAAACCGAGTGCTCAAACCACTGAGCTACAGGACTCCACGAATAAAATAAAGATAAAGTAGATTAATTTGGATTAATGTTGGCCAAGACACCTGGAGAAACTCCTGTTTCTTTTCAATTAGTATCTTTAAAGTCCACTTGAGCAGGAATCCATCGACAGCATCGCTAACAGTGCATGTTTCGCCAACAAAACATACAGCCACTCCACTCCACAATATGTACTGTGAAGCGCTTTGAGACGTCCCAACGATGTGATAAGATGTAAAATCAAATGCAAGGATTATTATTATTAATAAGGAAGAGCTCCTCCATTCCTGCACTGGATTGACAGTCCAGTCCTAACCCTAACCTTAACTGTGAGTTCAAAGTCGTGACATAAGGTTCTTTATACTTTACACCTGGTAAAGATTATTAAAGAGTATGGAGAAATTCAATTCCAATCCAATTACAATTCATATTTGTATAGTGAGGTTTAACTCAGGAGGACGCCTCAAAAAAGCAGGGAAAGGAGTTACAATACAATACAAATTTACATTCATACAGCGCCTTTCACATTGGGAGAAATTCATCTTAAATTGGAGGATGTATTTCCACGGTTCTTTTCAGGAAAAACAACTTCCAAAAATAAGTCTGAATACAAGACTTTTTTTTTGCAAAATTCAGCGCGATCCGAAATGTAAAGGCAAAGCTCTTTAACCCGACAGCACCATATACTTTGGGGGCCCGTCGAGTTTTCTTGAATTAACGTCTTCACATTTTTTTCATTATTATCATTATTATTATTCCTTGCAGATTCCCTGAAAAGTACCAGCTTTCAAAAGGGACAAGATAAGCACCTGGACATAAACAACAACAGCCTGCATCTTATTTCAGCGCCTTGGGACGTGCTCCCGACGTGAAAGGCGCTATTCAAATGTAATCTTGTTGTTGTTGTATATAGCGCCCTTCACGCGTGGCAATGTCTTGGAGCGCTTAACATAAGTGGCGGAGCCTGACTCCGAGCCGAGGGGGAGGGAGGAGGTGACCGCAAGCACGGTTAAACAGGAAGATCTTCAGTCGTGATCTAAAAGAGGGAAAGGAGGGGGGCAAACCAGAGGGATTGAGGGAGAGAGTTCCGAAAGCTTTGAGGTGCAGCGGCTGAAAGCGCAACCGCCGATGGTGGAGCGGAGAGGACGAGGGACGAGCGGGAGGCTGGAGCCAGAGTTATGGGGGAAAGGCAGGTAAGTCGGAGCTCTCTTAAAAGACCCGGCACAAGCATGTTTGGCCGAATGGCCTTCTTCAGTGCGGTGAATTTCCATGGTTCTAAAAGTAATAATGCGCAGAAGGTTCGATTTGCACAACCGAATGTTGTTTTTTTTTGCTAAGTCTCCAGAATGGTTTTGGGAGACGCTGTATAATTCCTGCTTCTTTTCCTTTCGGTTGACATTATTGAGTTAATAAAAAAATGTTTTCAGGTCAGACAATCTGTGTTTGGCATTCGTTCCACACGAAAAGAGTGCTGTATAAGCGCAAGCTGTTGTCTTAATGCTGGCAAGCAAATTTCCCGAGATATTACGAACAGTTTTTTCAAATGACTTTGAGCGTTTGGGACAACTGTTTGTAACAAGCTGGAGAACCAGAGAATTTTACAGGCCGAGGCCCTTCTTTGACCCATTGTTCTGACGCTGCCCACAGGGGGAGCTGGACTGTTTAATGCCATTTCAATTCTGCTGCCTTTACGGAAACCCTTTTCTATGTCTGACATTTGCTAGACTTCAGGCAGTACTCGAAGCACGCCATATTCAGGCTGTGCTGCCTCTCTTGTGGTGAAGATGTAGATATTTTGCGACTATCCGCTATAGTCAGTCAGGGTTAACTACATTATAATAATAATAATAATAATCCTTGCATTTGATATAGCGCTTTTCATGTCAGGAGGACATCCCAAAGCGCTTCACAGAACACACTGTAAAGTGAATTGACTGTATATTTGTGGGCGAACGCAGCAGCCAATTGCGCACAGCAATGTCCCACAAACAGTCGTAGATTGAAAATGACCAATTTTTATTATTGTTTTTGGTTTTTGGAGGGATTATTATTATTAAAACATTAGTTTTTTCGGCAGGAGGTGAAGCAGTGGTGGTGGGGGGAAGGGGTTGGGGGATAGACAGATGGACGGGGGAGGTGGAGGCAGCTTCAGAGAGTTTGCCTAAAGTGTTCAATTTTCGCTTCTGATACTTCATCGGAGGTCAATGGTGTGTTTATGGCAATCTGGTGCACTTGGATGTTTCGCAATTCTGTTGACATTATTATATGTGTTGTCATGGCTTATCTTTCCTCACTCTGTAATGCATTTTTTTGTGCGGTTGTCAACACAGAATCTTTGTGTGATGAATTGTTTGATAAATGTAAACAGTTCAGAAAAATATAGTTTTCTTTGGACTTTTGCTTTGGCCTGTTTTCATTTCGAGCTTTTACTGGGGTCAGGGTTCCTCATCACAGTCGCAAAAAAGCGTCTCTCCGTTGTTCCTCACAGGGGCTCTGCAGTATTGCATCCACAAATTGCCGAAGTTGTGTCAATTGCGACTTGTGGTTTGCAAATTTATAATAAACTGTGCATTTGATATAGTGACTAGTCACGTTGTCGAAATGTCTCAAAGTGCTTCACATGATTTACTGTGTAAATCATGCAAATGATTGGCATACAGCAATGGCCCGCAAATAGTCATAGACAGACAGCTTTGTTTGGGAGATTGTTGGGGACGCAATACGATAAACTAATTTCTCTTTTCAGACAGTGGCAACCAGAGCAGCAAGTTGCATTTACAGAGCGCCTTTACTTCGGGAGGACATCCCCAGGTGCTGTACGTTGAGGGGTTTGCACCCCAGCTACGGGTTGGGATCAGAGAGGGGTGGAGAGTAAGTGGGGGATGGAGGGAGGAAGATGACCAAAAGGCACGGTAGAAAAGGAAGGTCTTGAGACAGGCCTTTAAGGAGGCTAGGGGAGAGAGCGAGGCGGAGGAGCTCCGGGATGGAGTTCCAAAGGGTGGGGGCAGAAAGGATGAAGGCCCGACTGCCGATAGCGAAGCAGGCAGGGTCGGGGAACACTGATTTGTACGCGAGTGTGAGGATCTTGAAATCGAGGCATTTATGGCAGGGCATTCACCATCCCACCAGGATCTTGAACTGTATCCTCTGTGTGATGGGAAGCCATTGGAGTCGGGCAAGTGTGAGAAAGTACTTTGCATGAAAACCTGCATAAGGATATCGAATGTCACAATAAACTGGATTCAAATATTCTCCTTGGAAAACATGAAAGAGTTGGTTTTGATGGATTTCACTTTAATGGATCACTGTCTGGTACAAATGTTATTGACATTAGCATTCATCACAGTTCTTTTCTTGGCTCTTGTTATTCTTTCACTATATTAACAGGATGCCAAAAAGCCTACAATCATCCAAACTCTTTTTATACACCAATGATGCCTACAACCAGACATAAGAATATAAACTACTTCAAGTGAACCCCCTACTATTCCCCGTCCCCTGCTTACGGCTACCCTCTTCATCTATTTGAGTATAATTGCCTTTGCAGTTCCATGACTTCAGACTTCAGAGAGATCGGAGTTTGCTCTGTGACTCTGGTTGGAAGCAAAGCTGCATCCAAACTATCCTCTAGCAGCACTCATTAGACAAAATGGACATTAACCTTCTAAGAACCGCCGCAGTTTATGTTGAATTATAATAATCCTTGCATTTGATATAGCACCTTATGAAGACGTTCAGACGTCTCAAACCGCTTCACAGAATATATTGTAAAGCCAATTGGCTGTGTATTTTGCGGACAAAGTATTGGATTGATGTTCAAACCGATTGTGTAAGCCTACCATTGTTTCCATAGCTAAAATGCTTTTGGTCACTTATTGGGGAAAGCTTATATCTATCTGTCTCTATTTGTGTCACATCTTCACTTGGTATGCTTGGTAGTGGGTAAGAGATGTGACTGTTTTTGTTATTATCTACTGCAGACGTGCCTGGATTTTCGACAATATCAACCTTTCCTGCCTTTTCCTGATAGGAAAAGAGCTTTACGAGCTGTATATGTTAAATGATATTAATCCACACAACTTCTATCATTCTGCTCATGTTTTTGTTTTCCGTTATTCTCAATATGACGCAAATGCGTATTAAGTCCTGAGGTTAGGAGACTACTTATAGTGTGTGTTAAGTGTTTGTGAGCAGTGTGCAACGTACATGTAAAATGCGTGCAAAAAGTACACTGGGGATGCATGGCATTCCTGTGTTAGATCCCAAGTATACTAAAGTGGGCTGTACCAGGGACAGATTGTACTTATTTTATCTTTGGGATTTTTATCAGGAACTGAGGGTGACGCAGTATGAATCTTATAGGACAATTACAGGACACTTATAGGACAATCCTGTGCTCCAGTTACAGGCGGGTGTGTGTATGTGTGTGTGTGTGTGTGTGGTAAACCTGGCTGCTAGCACTGGTTGTCAGGCCACCGGGGGACATCACTTTCTGGGCATTGCGTGCTGCGCACACAAAGCATCACTAATGTCGCTTCCTCCAAGGAAGCTTGACAGACGGTGCTTTCAATGGCAAGCTATGCGGTTTTTTCTCCAGTGGTACCCCAATGCATATTCTGGGATCCCCAAGCTTTGATAATTGCCAACCTGTGTCTAATAATAATAATATATTGGTCACTTCAATCCACGACTGTTTGTGGGACACTGCTGTGCGCAATTGGCTGCCGCGTTTCACCCACAAAATATAGTCAATTCACCTTTCTGTGTATTCAGTGAAACGTGTTGAGACGTCTCAAAGACGTGATGAGGTGCTATATCAAATGCAAGAATTATTATTATTACTCTAATAATACTATCCAGAATTATGTAAGCAGGGTTCATGATTCCCTCTGGGAAGAGAGTGCACATTCCATTCCGGACACGGGGACATTTCCATGTGTAGGTGGGACACATGGAACTCTCAGTTTGATTTGGGTACTCTTAATTTTTTAGCCAGCAAGGTCCCATAAACAGTCACGGAATGAATGACCAATTTATCTGGAGGATTGTTGGCCAGCACTTTGGGAGAAATGGATGTCGTTCACCTACAATACACACGGTTACTAAACTTTACAGTAAATCCTGTGAAGTGCTTTGAGATGTACCCGCCAATGTGCAAGGCCCTGTATCGAAGCGACGATTATCATTCCAAACTCCCTTCCCTTTTCGGGATGCCATGGGATCTAACTGAGCCCGGCATCAGCCTGGCTCAGTTGGTAGGACTCTCACCTCTGAATCAGAAGGATGTGGGTCCAAGCCCCACATTGGTACTTTGAACCCACATAGTCTAAGCTGACACTCCAATACAGTGCTGGGGGAGTTCTGCACTGCGAGAGAGATCGTCGTTTAGATGAAACATTAAAACCAACCTCCTGCAAATATGCCTGTCTAGCTGGACATTAAAAATCCCACAGCATTATTCAATAAATGAAGGGAATTTCTCCGGATGTCCTGGTCGACAATCCTCCAGATGAAATTGGTCATTCACTTCATGCTTGTTGTGGGACGTTGCTATACAGAAGATTGGCTTTCAGGTTTGTCTGCAAATACTCGGTAGTAAAATTCTGTGAAGCGCTTTGAGACATTTTGACGAAATGGTGAGGTGTTATACCATATGCAAGGATTTTAATCTTTAATCTAGAGTGGAGTCCTGAAGCTTAGTGGTTAGAGCAGTCGCCTCGCAAGCGAGAGGATCTGGGTTTGATTCCTGGGCAGGGTGAAATGTTGGCCAAGTTTCCTTACTCCACATGACTCTGTTTACCCAGCGGTAAGTAGGAACCCAGTTGTTTATTGATTGGCGGATCGCTTTTCCTTGGGTAATAATCTCTTCCAAAAGGAATAAAATTAAAAAAAGTAATAATTTAGTCACTCAATCCACAACTGTTTGTGGGGACACTGCTGTGCGCAAATTGGCTGTCGCGTTTCGACCACAAAACATACAGTCAATTCAATTTACAGTATATTCCGTGAAGCACATCTCGAAGACATGATAAGGCGCTATATCAAATGCAAGGGTTATTATTATTGTTCTTAATACGCACCTGAAGAACAGAACAAACATCCTCCCAGTTATTGCACTGGGATAAATTGACTGGATGGGGTTCACGTTGTTTAAAGTAATTCAATTCAGTGCAAACATCAGGCATGATGTGCTCACAGCATAGACGCACACGGCTTCACAATTCTCATTGCTGTGAAATATTCACTACTGCATATGTTGGCAGGAAATTGTGTGCTGATTAACCGACTTGGTGGGAAAAGGACATTTAAAGGGCACGGATTAGTTAAAAACCTGCCTGGAGCCCAGTCTAACTAAATGGACTATGCAGTAGATCAAACACGCAATTAATCTACACCATCCTCCTGGAAAAAGCTGGGCGCCAAAGAACAGTTACAATGGGGGAAGGAGGGAAGTTACCACATTGATGATGTGGCTACCAATGTGCAGTTCAGCCTGGCTCAGGTGGTACCATTCTCGCCTCACGGTCAGAGGTTGTGGGTTCAAGCCCCACATTAGGACTTTGAGCACACAGTCTAGGCTGACGCTCTAATGCAGTGCTGGAGATCCCGGCCTGCAGATGATAAGTTAAACCAATGTCCCGCCTGTCTCTGTTTGGGTGGACTTTAAAGATTCCGTTGCGCTACTTGAAAGGAGAAGGGAGTTTCTCTCCGGTAAACTGGCCAACAATCACCCAAATAAATTCGATCATTCACTTCAAGGCGGTTTGTGAGACAAATTAGCTGTTGCGTTCGCCCACAAAGTTCAAAGTCACCATATTTCACAGTAAATTCAGTGAAGTGCTTTGAGACATCTCATCAGTGTGATAAGGCGCAATATCAAATGCAACGATTATTATTATAATTCTACACGTTTATTGATTTAACTGTAAGACCATGTTTAAATCTTATAAACCTGAGAACTGCAATATAGCTGTGACCAGCCAAACCTTATTCCAATTTGATCTCTTACTTGCAATGATACGATAGCTGAAACTGAGTGCCATCCAATCAGTCTATGTCGGGAGAGTGTGGAGAGGGATTGTAAACATAATTTATCTTACTCTTAAAAACAATAAGTGAGAGAAGAAACAGATCCTGCTGAAATTATAGTATTTAGAGTATCTCTCTTTACAGACCTAAAATGATTACTGCTATACAGCCCTGAAGGAGAATTTAATAAAACTCGGGTTACTTTTGATGGTGGAGGTAAGAGTAGTTTACAAGAGCACATAGCGAAACTGTGTGTTCAGATAGACTATAATTTGCATTTATACAGCTCCCTTCACGCTGTGTAGAGTCTCGGAGCACTGAACAACGGCGGTCATGATACCGAGCCGGGGAGAAAGGGGAGTGTTCGTAGGCGTGGGCGAAGAAGAAAGTCTTCAGGTGTGGGCAAAAAGGGGACATAGGCGAACATATTTAGGCAGAGGTCTGGGACGTAGTGGCTGATAGTTTCCACTTAATAACAGCCGTGAAGACCACAGAAAAACACAACAGCAATTTGCATTTATGTAGTGTCCTTCATACAGGATTAGGATCTCAGACCACACGTTTTAAACTATTTTTTTTACCCAGTTACGATAAAAATCCTTACATTTGGTAGAGTTCAAATTGTGTTGTCGAGACATCTCAAAGTGATTCACAGGATATTCTGTAAAATAGTGTGTATTTTGTAGGTCAACGCAGGAGCCAATTTGCACACAGCATTGACCCACAAACACTCCCGACAATAATAATAATCCTTGCATTTGATAGAACGCCTAATCACGTCGTTCAGACGTCTCAAAGCACTTCACAGAATATACTGTGAAGTGAATTGACAGTATATCTGGGGGGGGGGGGGTGGGTGGCAGAACGTGGCAGCTAATTGAGCAGGGCAGTGACCCCCAAACAGTCGAGGATTGAGTCATCAATTTTTTTTACGAGGGATCATTTCCCCCCGGAAAGCTCAGTTTTGGTAGCACTTTGAACAATATGCTGCGGGACTCCACGATGTGGGGCTTGAAGTCGTAACCTTCTGATTCGGAGGCGAGAGTGCTATCAAACGAGGTAGGCTGGCACACAATCTAGATTTGGTGAAAATCCTTTTTACGGGGAAGCTTAAACTGTCTTCAGCACTTCCCAGGGTTAGAGAGGGGAAAAGAGACTTGCGCTCCTGTTTCTGGCCCCTGTTGGATTTAGCTAGCGGGTTAATTAGCTAACGTTTATGTCTGTTTCTTTTGGACTCACCAACAAGTCGGAGAAATTTGATATCAGAACATAGCTATTGATTTTAATCAATAATCGATCCAGCCAAGATTATTTTACTGTCAAAGGTTTGACATAGATGATTTGAGATGGCAATTCAGCTGTGCCATCTCACAGCTAAATGTAAGATTTTTGTCTGCAAAGAATGTCAGTAGCAATAATTCAAACTTTATTTCTAAAACCCTTTAACCAGGCATTTCCTTGTTAACACCTTTGAAGCCATACTTAACTTTATTAATTCATAATAAATATTAATTTATTATGAACTTTACTTTATTAATTCAAATACACCTCACGCCCACTCAGCCCGGCTCTGTTTTTTTTGATCTGTTAGAATCTTACTGCCTAAAGGAACTCTGCATATTTCCATCTCACAGATAATAATAATAATAATAATCCTTGCATTTGATATAGTGCTTTTCACGTCTTCTCGACGCCTCAAAGCGCTTCACAGAATATACTGTAAAGTGAATTGACCGTATATTTATGGGCGAAACACGGCAGCCAATTGCGCACAGCAATGTCTCACATGGATTGAAAATGATCAATTTATTATTGTTTTGTTTTGGAGGGATTATTATTGGGCGTGTGGAGTAAGGAAACTTACCCAAGGTTTCGCCCTCTGCCTGGAATTGAACCCACTTGCAAGACGAGTGCTCTAACCACTGAGCTACAGGACTCCACTCAAGTGGTTCGTTGATACCAGGAGCAATGGCAGAGCCACATCTGAATATTTTACAAGATAATTAATAATAATCATAGTCTTCTTTACATTCGATAAAGCAAAGCGTTTCATAGGAAGCGGTGACCTTGTATTTGTAGGCAAACGTGGCAGCCAAATTGTGCGCAGTATCATCCCACAAAGAGCCAAAGAAGTGAATGAATACCAACAATAAATTCTATTTTTATAGCATCCTTCATGTAGGATAACATCTCGGAGCGCTGCACAGTGGTGGGGTTGGATGCTGAGCAAGGGAAAAGGAAGAGAGGTCATGATAGGTGTGGTCGAAGAGGTAGGTTTGCAGGTGGAACTTAACGATAGATTTCAACAGTAGAGCAATGTGGAGCCAGAAATCTCATTCATATTGCTTGAAGTGCTCCAAGATGCTACCCCGAGTGCAAGGCGGGCTGTATATAAATGCAAGTTCTTGTTTCTCATCGTATTTGTCGTTTCGAAATGTTTTGAAGTCATACGCGTTACATCGAATCAGTAAGAGAATACATCATACAGTTCTGATTGCCACAAACCTAAAAGTGTCTGCCCAGACCTGAGAGGCATTGCAGAGGAGAGCAATGAGGATGATCTCCGATGTTAGAGGAATGATCCATGAGCATCCGTTAGGACAACTAGAACTCTGTAACCTAGAAGACAGACCGGGAACAGAAAGACATGTGTCAGTGTAGAGAAAATGAAAAAAAAGATAATTGGACACACTCAATTAAAAAAAATTATAGTGATAAATAAAATTTAAAAGGGGTTGAAAAAAAGTAAACCCAAACCAGTAGTTTAGATAAGCCACAGGGAAGCAGAACAAATAGGCACAGCTTCAGGTTAGCAAAGGGACTTTTCAGGACAGCTGCTAGGAAGCGTTTAACTAAAAATAATTAATAATTGCATTTGATACAGCGCTTTTCACAACGTCTCAAAGCGTTTCACAGAACACACTGTAAAGTGAATTGACTGTATATTTGTGGCTGGAACGCGGCAGCCAATTGCGCACAGCAGTGTCCCACAAACAGTCGTGGATTGAGTGACCAAATTATTATATATTTTTTGAAAGATTATTATCCCCGGAAAAGCGATCCACCAATCAACTAACAACCAGGTAAACAGAGATGTGTTGAGTAAGGGAACTTGCCCAAAGTTTCGCCCTACCGGGAATCGAACCCAGGTCTTTGGCTTGCAAGACAAGTGCTCTAACCATTAAACTACAGGACTCCATGTAGCACAGGACCTTTCTTTTAAAAAATAATTTATTTTGAGATCAGGATGCTGGACTCATTTAAGAAACAGCTTGATGCTGTGATGGGAGAAAGATAGGATGGGGGTATTCTGGAAGGATGAGATCAAATGTATTGAAGAGCTTTCTTCATTTGAACCTCTCTTTTGATCTTGCGATATTTTCTGAAGGCATTTATTAAGGACTCACATTGGAGATATGTGGTTGCAGTAATATGTCATCCACCAGCTTTATTATCTGCTCAAAGAATTCCGAAAATGTTTCGGAATTTTTTAAGCATGATTCCTAGAACCATAGAACTATTTATGGCACAGAAGAAGGCTATCTTGTCCGTGCGGGCTCCGTCCAGAACGTTCCTTTCAGTCCTGTTTACTCACCCTTTCCTCATGTGGAGCCCTGTAGAGTATTGGTCAGAGCACTCGCCTCGTAAACAAGAGGACCCGAGGTTTGATTCCCAGGCAGGGTGAAACTTTAGGCAAGTTTCCTTACTCCACCCACCTCGGCTTACCTAGCAGTAAGTAGGAACCCAGTTGTTAGTCGTTCCAGGCGTAATAATCCTTTTTTTAAAAAAAACATGTGGTCACTCAATCCACGACTGTTTGTGGGACACTGCTGTGCGCAATTGACTGCCGTGTTTCGCTCACAAAATACTCAGTCAATACATTTTACATCTATTCTGTGAAGTACCTTGAGATGTCTCAATGACTTGATAAGGAGCTATATCAAATGTAAGTATTATTATTATTATTATTATTATTATTATTATTATTATTATGCCCCATGGCTGACTCTCTTTAACATATCAGTCTAGTTTCCTCTTGAAGGCCAATATAGATTTTGGCTCAACTATTGCTCTAGGCAAGGCATTTCATACCCTAACTACTCTGTGTGTGAAATTTCTCCTAACCTCCCCAATTACTTGGTTGCTTACTATTGTAAATTGATGCTCTCTAGTAACTGACTCAACAATCAGTGGAAATAATTTCTCCCTATTGACGCAACGAAAACCCTTCATAATTTGAAACACCTTTATCAGGTCGCTCCCTCCACTTTATTTGTTCCAATGATAAAAGTCCCAGTTCCTCCAGTCTCCGCTCATAAACCAAACCAAATTAATCTCCGGAATTATCCAAACAAATCTCCTCTGCACCCCAAATATCACCTTGACATCACCAGTATTGGACACAATATTATAACTGTAGTCTAACAATTTATACAAGTTTAGCATTACCTCTTGGCTTTTATATACTATAACCCTATTTATGAAACTTAAGATTCCATTATGATTTTTTTGACAGCTTTGTCCACCTTCATTCCCACCTTTAAGGATTTATGTACATTAACCCTGAGTCCCTTTGCTCTTTCACTCCTATTAATATTTTATCTCCCAATTGTTGGTCTTATTCTTTCTCTCAAATCTCACATTTGTCCACATTAAATTTAATTTGCTATTTCTACGGCCAATCAACTAACCTGTCTATCTTCCCCTTGAAGGTTGCTTGCAGTCTTCTTCATTGCTAGCCCCACTCCCTATCGTTGTGTCATCTTCAAGTCTGTTGTTGGCTAGGCTATGTTGCTTTGATGTTGATGGTATTTGAGTCTGAATTTTATAGTAGAGAATGCACTTGAGCAATACTGTCAAGAGCAAAACAATTCTATCATTTTTTTCATTCGTTGCCAAATAATGGAAAGGCCAAATATCTGGATGAAGCAAGATTCTTATCCTTTGCTTAGGATGAGTACCACCTGCTACAAGTATGTCAGCCTGGCTGTATTGGAAGCACTCTCAACTCTGAGTCAGAAGGTTGTGGATTCCAGCTCCAAATCTGGACTTGGAACACCTACAGCTCACGCTGATACTCCAATGCAATGTCTGGGGTTAAATTGAGGACCCATCTGTTTGTTAAAGATCTCATGGCACTATTAAAAAAAGAGAAGGGAGTTTCTCCCGGTATCCTGGCCAACAATCCACACCAATAAAAGATAAAATTAGTCATTTGTTTCTGGGCTGTTTGTGAGACATTGCTGTGCGCAATTGGGTGTGCTCAGCGGAGAGAGTGGGTGTCATGTCGTGAAGCTGATGACATGTTAGAGAGAAATACATTCGTGCATCCACAAAACACAGTCACTGCATTTTGTAGTATATCTTGTGAAGCACTTTGGGATGTCCTCCGACATGAAATGCGCTCTACAAAATGTAAGGGTTATTCTGATTGTAAATTTTGTTGAAAGGCACTTTATGTCTGTGTTCAAAATACAAATCTGCACCCAAAAATGTGTCTGCACAACCCAAGGCTGTGAGCACAAGGTGAAACCAACTGCTCACGTTGCAAAATAAATTACTATTAGATTCCTGGTGGTTTAAATTGAATGAATAACATTAACAATCCTTGTATTATACATAGTGCCTCATCACATCGTTGAGACGTCTCAAAGCGCTTCACAGAATATCTTCTTGAATTGACTGTATAATTTATAATAATGGGGGAAACAATTGATGTCATTATTGTCTATGCTTTTCGACCTACCTGCTGTCGCTGCAAGTAGTAAATAACCCTCTTGTTTGCTACAGAGTCTTACACATTAGGAACCATCACTGTCAGCTTGACATGCTTTGTATTTATTGACTGATATAAAAATAACAGTGCAACAGGAATACGATGACGAGACGAGCAAGCAAAAGTCAATAATGCACCAAAACACTCAGCTCTGTCTCCAGCCAAAATGATCTCTGGTGTGGCAAAAGATACGATATATGCTCATTGCGTCATTCAGTATTGCCTAACCGTATGGAAGTCACGCAGTGTTGTGTTTGGATAAACCGCATTATCATCATCAACAACTGATAGAAAAGATGGTCGTCAGCAATCATCCTTGTCTTCACGCACACTTACCTCACTTAGAGTTCTTAGTCAAGAAATAACTTAGGTCAAGAAATAACGTGGAACTAAACATTCCCAGTGTTTTAATTCAGCACCAGGTGACCCATCGGTGGATCCACAAATTCTCACCTAAAATGAAGCTCCAAAGCTTAACTAGAAAAGATAACAATAACAGTATAATAATAATCCTTGCATTTGATATAGCGCCTTATCACATCTCAAAGTGTTTCACAGAGTATACCGCAAAGTGAATTATATATTGTGGGCAAAACGTGGCAGCCAATTGCACAAAGCAGTGTCCCAGCAGTGTGGATTGAGTGACCACATTTATTTATTTGTTTAAAAATTTGGGAGGGATTATTATCAACCGACTAACAACCGTGTTCTTGCTTACTGCTAGGTGAACAGAGTCGTGTAGAGTAAGGAAACTCGCCTAACATTACGCCTCGCCCGAGAATCGAACCTGCGAACCACTATGCCATGGGACTCCAAAAGCCATCGAGTCACCTAACTGTATCTAATCAAGAAGAAGTGATCGCCCACAAGGAGCTGTTGACTTATAAGTCCCCTCAACCTAATCTGAAGACATTCTCCGTACAATGCTCTGCTCCCTCTACGATATACCCATGGTGCTACTCACCACTGCATAGCACTGTAGCTCCTTCTTCCTGGCCTGAACTCTGTTTTGCTCAATAAAATAGCTTCCGTGGACAGATTAGATTTGAAATGGGATCAATGAATAATTATGCCGACAGACGGGTCTCAGCCTCTGATGAGCATTCATTTTTGGCTCTTTGCTAAAAGTCTGTCACAGTAGGAAGCAGACAGCATGGGTTATTTCAGCCTTTGTGTTGACTGTCCAACTCAGAATCATTCCGCAAGATAATGATGACAACAAGCCTTGCATTTGGTATAATGCCTTTATGGGTTATATTGTAAAGTGGAGTGATTGTGTTTCGTAGCCTAAGATTGTCTGCCTATTCAGGTGGACTTTGAAGAACGCAGGCTCAACAATTCACCAAATAAAATTGGTCACTCACTCCGTGGCTGTTTGTGGGACATTGTTGAGCGTGTAAACTGTTTGGTGGGTTCACCCACAAAATATAGTCAAATCCACTTTACAATACATGCTGTGAAGCACTTGGAGACGTCTCAATGACGTGATAAGATGCTATATCAAATGAAAGGATTTTATTATTATTATTATTATTATTAATATTATTGGCTCGGTTGGTAGCATTCTCATCTATGAGTCGGAAAACTAGGGGTCTGAGCTCATATTCCAGGGTGACACAACAATAATAATAATAACTGTTTGTGGGACACTGCTGTGCGCAATTGGCAGCTGCGTTTCGCCCACAAAATAAATTATCAATTCGTTTTACAGTATATTCTGTGAAGCGCTTTGAGACGTCTCAAACGTGTGATAACAACAACAACTTGGGCTTATATGGTGCCCTCCACGCAGGGTAGCATCTCAAAGTGTTTAACAGTGGTGAAGCTTGGGGGGGGGGGGGGGGAGAGGTGGCCATAAGCACGGTCGAAGAGGAAGGTTTTCAGGCAGGACTTGAAAAAGGGGAGAGGGGTGGGAGGGCAAGGCGGAGGGAATGAGGGAGAGTGTTCCTGAGTTTCGGGGCGTAGTGGCTGAAAGCGTGACCTCCGATGTTGGGGCGGAGGGTGCGAGGGATGAGCAGGAGGCCGGTGCCAGTCGAGCGGAGGTGTCGGGTGATGGATGGGGGAGTGAGGAGGTCGCTGAGGGAGACAGGTGCCAGAGAGTGAAGGGATTTGAACACAAGTGTGAGGATCTTGAAGTCGATAAGGCCCTAAATCAAATGCAAGGATTATCATTATTAGGAACATAGAAGGATAGAGAGGTCTGTTCAAGGGTGAAGGAGCTTTATGAATGGGAGCTCACCCTTGTTTCCCTGTCTGGTGAAAATTATTTCCAACAAAGCATTTCTGTGCCAATTCTGATAGCCACCCTTTACAGAGTAAACCTGGGGGAACACAAAATGTGAACACCACAGGCCGATAATCATGATATTTATGGTGAAAGCCACCAATTGTATTGGTAATTATTGCAGCAGGTATCATTGAGACTGAACTATTAATTCAAGCCTGTGGGCTGGGTGGAAGGAGAGCAATCAGCAATAATGGAACAGGGTTACTCGTACAACAATACAACAACAACAAAATTACATGTGTATAGCGCCTTTCACTTCGAGAGGACGTCCCAAGGCGCCGGACAGTCAGAGTTTTGGACCCGAGCTGGGGTTCAGGATCGGGCAGGGTGGAGGGCAGGGGGGGTAGCAGGGTGTTTGAAAGCACGGTCGAAGAGGACGGTCTTAAGATGGGTCTTGAAGGTGGCAAGGGAGGGAGCGAGGAGGAGGAACTGCTGGATGGAGTTCCAGAGGGTGGGGGGAGCAGAGTGGCTGAAGGCCCACCTGCCAATAGTGGGGCGAGTAAGGCGGGGGACGTGAAGCAGGCCGGAGTCCGCTGAGTAGAGGGAGCGAGCAGGATGGTAGGGCTTTAGGAGGTCACAGAGGTAGGAGGGAGTAAGACATGAAGGGCTTTGAAGGTGAGAACCAGGATCTTGAATTGCATCTCTGTGTGATGGGAAGCCAGTGGAGTCGGGCAAGGATGGGAGTGATAGGGGTCACGGAGTCTGGTGCGGGAGAGGACACGGGCTGCAGAGTTCTGGATGATCTGCAGCCTGTGGAGGGAGGAGTTGGGGCTCGATGTAATAAAAGCGTGTATGAGGGTTTCGGTGGCCTGCGATGTGAGACAGTGGCAGAGCCAAGCGATGTTGCGGAGGTGGGGGAAGGCAGAGCGGGTCATGGCGCAGATGTGGAGTAGAAATGATAGTTGAGGGTCAAACAAGACTCCAAGGTTCCGGACTGGCCTAGTAAGGTGGAGTGTGCAACCATGGATGGTGATGCTGTCAGTGCCTGAGGTGTGGAGACTTTGATGGGAGACAATCAGGAGAGCCTCGATCTTGTTGACGTTCAACTGAAGAAAAATCTCATCCAGGACTTGATGTCTGACAGTCATTCTGTCAGGACAGCAGTGGTCCTGGAGTCAAGGGTGGAGGTAGAGAGGTAGAGTTGGGTGTCATCTGCATACATGTGGAAGTTGACCCCATGTCTGTGGATGATGTCACCATGAGGGAGCTTATAGATATTTAAGAGGAGACGACAAGGACAGAGCCCTGAGGAACGCCGCACAAGACGGTGTAGGGGCTAGAGGAGAAACTGTTTGCGGAGATGAAGTGGAGACGGTGTGAGAGGGACGATCTGAACCATTCAAGGACAGAGTCATGGAGATTGAGGTGAGAGGAGAGGTGGTGGATGAGGATAGAGTGATCGACAGTATCGAAGCCAGCAGGGAGGTCAAGGAGGACAAGGAGGCAGAGGGAGCCCTGGTCTCAGATGGACAGAATGTCATTTGTTACTTTGACCAGGGCTGTTTCTGTGTTGTGGGTGGCACGGAAACCTGATCGGAGGTTGTTCGTGAAGGGAGTGGTGGGAGAGGAAGGAGCAAAGCTGGGAAGCAACAACTCGTTCCAGGACCTTGGAGAGGAAAGGGAGTTTGGAGATGGGGCAGTAGTTTGAGAATAGACTTGGGTCCAGGGAGGGAAGGATAGGAGTGATAACAACCATTTTTAATGGGGTGGGAACCGGACCAGTGGACACGGAGAGGTTTATGATGTCTGTGAGTAGAGGGGAAAGGAGGTGGAGCTGGGAGGTAAGGAGAGGGCTAGGGATGGGTACAATATCTTGTCTGCTGATTTAAGCATCAACGCCAACCAGAGAGACTCCAGGGATCCGAAATAAAATATAACTCCACTCCTGCAACTTTCACATCAGTGCCATACGTGTATCTCCATATGATTTATGAGTAATTTCTCAGGTGAGGGAGATTCAGTGGCAATGATGTTTCGAAGCAGTGGTGTTCGCCGATAGTGCTCTGAAAAGGAAGGTTGTGGGTTTAAGCCCCACATTGCAACTTCGAGCTCACAGTCTGGTGGATACCCCAATATAGTTCTGCTTTGTTGGAGGCCACCCCCCCTTCCCCCCCTTCCCTTGCTACCCTACATGATACATAAATCAAGTTATTGTTGTTGTGCGTAAGATTAATGACCGGCCAAAGGTTACCATTCCACATCCTCTCTCTGTCTCCATACAGTCCATTAGACTCTACTGTCCGGTTTTGCTTAATTGACCAAGTATTGCGTCTAAGAGTTCAGCTTTATGAAGTGAGTAAACTAACAACATAGCTCGGAGCTCTTTACTTTCCAATTGCTTAGAACCATGTTCCAAAAATCACAAGCAGATTTTCCATTTCTAAACAGCCTATGGGAATGATAGGACCCATTTCTTTCAGACTTGCAGCTGCTGTGCAGTGAGTATACTTTGTCAGTACAGTGCACACATTAATGTGGCGGATCTCTGCTGGTAAGGAAACTTACTGATTTTGGTAGTAAACAACAGACAGAGGTACAGCAACAACAGCTTGTATTTATGCAGTGCCCTTTTCCGGCTCTATACGCTTAACAGTGGGAGAACTTGACGCCGAGCCGGTGAGAGAGGGGGAGATGGCTGCGAGCACGGTAGAAGAGGAAGTTCCACAGGTGCGATGTGAAGGCAGGCAATAAAGGGGACAACGCAGAGGGATTGAGGTAGGGAGTTGGTCACTTAATCCACGACTGTTTGTGGGACGCTGCTGTGCTCAATTGGCTTCCGCGTTTCGTTCACGAAAATAAACAGTCGATTCGCGTTGCAGTATTATTCTGTGAAGCGCTTTGAGACATCTTGATGATGTGATAAGGTGCTATATCAAATGCAAGGATTATTATATATTATTATTTATGACTTACTTGAATATATAGCAATTGACTAAGTAACTCATTTGACCAGTTAGAGGTTCACAAGTCTTTTTAGAGTTCAACCTTTGCATATTGTTTCCATCTTGGTCATTTCGGCATCTCACCTGATTGGAGCCATCTGATATTCCTTTGCACGTTCTGTTTCCAAATAGATGAAGCAGCTAATTTATTCCAGCTCCTTGATTTCTTATCCGAATGACTAGGTTTTTTGGGATGTTTGGTTTCAAAATGAACTCTTCGCTTTTTTTTCATTATAAGGAGATGCATGTTCTGATAAATAGTCAGATAGCCCCAAACCTTATAGTTACGTGTGAATAGTAATAATAATAATACTCCTTGCATTTGATATAGTGCATCGTCAAAGGGGATTCACAGGTTTTAATTGCAAAGCGTATTTGTTGAATCAGCAAGGATTTGTGTTCCATTGCTACTACAGGTATGTAATCTGGTTAGAAGCATCTAAATTCCAATAATTTGATGAAGTTCTGCTCTGTTGGTATTGTAACCATTCCCAACCACAACTGCAAGGTCAGGCCGCCAAGACTGAACGCAATACTTCAAATGGAGACCGGGAAATGCTTTATATAACCCCAGCAGCATTCCCTTGTTTTTGCATTCCAAAATCCTTTGTTACAAAGCCATACAATATTTTAAGATGCACAAAGACAAATTTATTTTAAGATGAATAAAAGGACACAGGTTGAGAGTTGCAGAGGGCAAATTCAGGGCAGACACTAAGAAGTTTTTCTTGACCCAGTAACAACTGCAACAGGTGGCCAGGATAGATGGTTTCATTGCTTGATGCTGTGTTGGGAGGACGCTAGGGTAGGCATTCTGGAGGGATGAGATCAGATGGGTTGAAAGGCCTTCTTCATCCCAATTAATCTTGTGATTAATGCAGGTCATTCAGAACTCTGCAGCTCGTGTACTGTCCCGCACCAGGCTTCGGGACCACATCACTCCCACCCTCGCTCGCCTCCACTGGCTCCCCATTCCCCAGAGGATTGATTTCAAGATCCTCATCCTCACCTACAAGGCCATTCACGGCCTTGCTCCCTCCTACCTCTCCAACCTACTATCCCCCTACCTACCTGCCCGTACCCTCCGTTCCTCTGGCTCCGGTCTGCTCCACGTCCCCCGCCCCAATCGCCCGACCATCGGTGGTCGGGCCTTCAGCCTCTCAGCCCCGAGGCTCTGGAACTCTATCCCCAGTGCCTTCGCCGCTTCCTCCCTTTCCTCCTTCAAGGCCGGTCTCAAAACCTTTCTCTTTGACCGTGCCTTCAGCTCCCCTCTCGACTCTCTTCCCCCTCCTCGCTCCCTCCCTTCCCTCCCCTCACCCTGACCATTTCCCCCTGCTCGGGTCATGACCCAACTGTGCAGCGCCTTGGGACGTCCTCCTGACGTGAAAGGCGCTTTATAAATGGAATCTTGTTGTTGTTGTTGTTGTGATCTTGTGAATAGTCTTTTTGATTACTTGTACGGATGACACAAAGTTAGGTAGGGTGGTAAACAATGAGAAGGATAGTAGCCAACTGCAGGAAGACATAGACAGAATGGTAAAGTGGGCAGACATATGGCAGATGAATTTCAATGTGGAGAAATGAGAGGTAATGCATTTTGGTAGAAAGAATGAGGGGAGGCAACATAGGCTGGTAATACAATCTTAAGGGGGGTGAAAGTACAGAGAGACCTGGGGGTGCAGGTAAATGAATCCTTGAAGGTGGCAGGACAGGTAGATAAAGCTTTAAAAAGGGCATATGGGATACTAGGAATTATAAATAGGGGCATAGAGTACAAGAGTCAGGAGGATATGATTAACCTACATAAAACACTGGTTAGGCCTCAGTTAGAATATTGTGCCCAGTTCTGGGCACCACATTATAGGAAGGATGTTAAGGCATTGGAAAGGGTGCAGAGGAGATTTACAAGAATGGTACCAGGAATGAGGGACCGTGATGATGAGGAAAGGCTGGAGAGACTGGGATTATTCTCATTGGAGCAGAGAAGGTTACGAAGAGACCTAATAGAGGTCTTCAAAATCATGAGGGGATTTGATAGGTTAGAAAGGGAAAAACTGTTTCCACTGGTGGGTGTGTCGGTGGCTCGAGGTCACAGATTCAAAATAGTCTCTAAAAGAAGCAGAGGGGAGGTGAGAATTTTTTTTTCACGCAGCGAGTTGTTCGAATCTGGAACGCGTTGCCTGAAAGGGTAGTGGAGGCCGATTCGATAACTACTTTTAAAAACGCGGTGGACGGGTATTTGAGGAGGACGGGTTTGCAGGGTTATGGGGAAAGGGCTGAGGAGTGGGATTGACATTACATTGCTCTTTTCAAAGAGCCGTCACAAACTTGATGGGCCGAATGGCCTCTTTTTGTGCTGTACGATTCTATGATTCTATGATACTTTCTAGATTCACTAAAAAGTTTTCAATGATGTATGTACTCCATTTCTTAAATTCCTTCATTGATCCACGACTCTTTCCCCTTACTTCTCTATTTAGAATGCATTCCCGTTACACGATATTAAGAAATACTGAATAATACAATAAATAACAAAATCAATCTGATAAACATTGTAATATTAATTTTCTGGGGGTTTGTATTTGTTTGACCCGGCATTATATTTTTGAACAGTTTGTCTATAAAGACAGTCATTACATGTGACAGTAATTACCTGTGCTAATAACTAGAGAGTAAATATAATTTGATATAATAAGCACTATAAAAATAAAACTTTCTTCCTCTCTTTCTCGCTCTCTCTCTCTCTCTCTCTATCCCTCCCTCCTTCCCTCGGTCTCTCTCTCACTCAGTTGACATTTGAAGATTGATGGATGATCCAGAATCCACATTCTCAGAGGTCGATCCTGACAATTCTTCAAGCTATTAATTTTGCTGCTATGGCTGCGTGTTCTATATCACAAGCCTCATAGTAGAATTCAAGCCTTTCCTTGTGGAATAAAGGCTCATTGTCTAATTTATCACACTCCGTTCTATAAATTCTCTCTGAATAGACTTTAAAATACCGTCATTTATGCTGACAGCAGGATGCCATCTGCTACTTTGATGTTCTCCGCCCTTGGGTTAAATTTGTAAGGGTGATCAATCTTGTTTATTTTTAAGAACTCTATAACATTTTCCCTGACGTATTAAAATTGCAGGGTGAGCTGGACTCTTTGGCGATGCACTTTGCTTTCTGCAGAGTTTCTGTGTTTGCTCATTGGATTAATTATGATTTTGTGAGGCCTCTAAGTCACCACTTACTCTTCTGTTCGTTAAACGCCTGGCAGCCAGAAGCTAATAAAAGGTACAACATCTAAAAAAAAATATTAATACATCTCTAAGCTGTGCAGAGATAGGAAGAGAATAGGAGGTAGGCGGGGGGGGGGGGGGGGGAGCTTTATATGTTGTAGAGCCAGGGGCCACATTGACATTAGCGATTTAATGGCCTTAACGGTGTTAGGGAGGACCCTTGTCCACTCAGCTGTTACCAGCATCAATTGACACAAGTCTGCAGACTGATCCCGAAGGTATTCTCCATCTGCCCAGCGGGTGGAAGAATAGTTGGTCACGTTGGTGCAAGTGGTTTCTCTCTCTGATGAGATGAATTGAGCTTCTAACGACTGAGTCAACTGCACCAGGAACCACCACCGACACCAACAACGTGCATTCATATAGCGTCCCAGAGCCCTTAGACCGCATGATAATAATCTAATAATAATCTGATAATCCCTCCACTAATGATAATGATAGTTTCACCACTCAATCCACGACTGTTTGTGGGACACTGCTGTGCGCAATTGGCTGCTACATTTCGCCCACAAAATGTCCAGTCACTATGTGTTACAGTATATCCTGTGAAGCGCTTTGAGACGTCACGAAGACGTGATAAGGCGCTATATCGAATGCAAGAATTATTATTGTTATTATAACCTACTTTAACAGTGACAGGGTTGGACAGTAAGTTGAGGGGAAGGGGAAGATGACCATTGAAGAGTAGGAACTTGAAAGTAGATAGAGAGGGAACAAGTCGAAGAGAGGGAGAGAATTCCAGATGGTAGGGGCGTAGAACCTGACACATTTTGATGCTCACATTTTATTATTGCCCTCAGTACAGGAAGCCAAGAACACCTAACACTTATGTAGCACCTGGAATAGTGTCTCGGAACAAAACAAATCAGAAACATAACAAAACCAAAACAGAAAGAGGCCATTCAGCCCAGAAAACCTGTTCCTCTTGTTTATTAGATCTAGTCCGATCTTTTAATCCCGATACCCTGCCCTTTCTCGGTACCCCTTTATACTTCTATTATCTAAGTATTTAACTATTGGTCTTTAAAAAATCCTTTTTAATTCTGCCTCTACAGTTTTCTCAGCATTCCATATCTTCACCCCTCTGTGCATAGAAAGGCTTCCTGCTCTCAATTCTAACCTGTTTACATCTGATTTTATAGATGTACGCCCTTGTAATGAACCTCGCTATCAAGGGGAAGAGTTGTCCACTAACTAACCTGTTGCTTTAAGTGTCAGACTGGCTCAGGTAGTTGCACTCTTACCTCTGAATCAGAACATTGTGGCTTCAAAAAGAATGATGGAGCTTTCTCCACATGTCCTAGATAGAATTGATCACTCACTACGTGGCTGTTTGTGGTATAGTATGGGAGCAAATTGGCTGACACCTTTACCTGTAAATACACAGTCACTACACTATACAGTAAATCTTATGAAGTGCTTTGAGATGTTTCAAGGACATCTGAAGACTCGATATATTGCATCCCATTCTCATTTTTAAGGACAACTCACCCTCACTACCCATATTATAACAGGCCTGGCCTGTATATTGCGACATTTTAAAATGCAAGCAACTTTTGGTTTTATAAAATGTTTTACATTTTATCTGCAGGGATTGTTGGCCGGGAGAAACTCCCTTCTCTTTTCAGAGAGTACCACAAGAAATTGAAAGCTTCCCTGAACAGGCAGACAGGTGTGATGGGGCTGAAGGATGGCACCTCCAACAATGCAGTGCAACCTCCAATGGTGAACTGGGGCATCACTTTGCTAATCCAAAGTCCTGGCAGTTTTCATGCCTTTATCATTTTGACGGATCGCTTTTCTGGGGATAACAATTCCCTAAAAGAATAAAAAAATAATAAATTGATCACTCAATCCACTAGTGTGTGTGGGGCACTGCTGTGAGCAATTGGCTGCTGTGTTTCAGCCACAAAATATACAGTCAATTCACTTTACAGTGTATTCTGTGAAGCGCTTTGAGACATCCTGAAGATGTGATGAGGCGCTATATCGAATGCAAGGATTACTGTTACTATTATTATTATATTTTCCATTTCTCCACTGTCAGAGGAAAAAAATTCCTAGAAAATCTTTTTCATGTGAGTTTTGCTTTTGTATAATTTGTAGACTGCCAACGGAATAACACTCGTAAACGGCCACTTCACATGGATTGAACCCTGTCGCCCTGCACTGTCCCCCAAAGAGTGGCCAAGTCATTGGATGCCTTTATGTTTACTTCAAAATCACTGGTAAAAGGTTTATGTAGCCCTGCAGATGTTTTTCAATTAGGCCTTTATGTTCCATAAAGAGTGCTGTCAATAGATCTATACAGCATACGCGCCTTGGAGGTCAGCCTGAGACTAGAATGCCTCAGTCTTCAGCTGTGCTCTTTTGCAGCGGAGGTTTAATAACCTGGGGCCAACTGTGATGGACACTTTCTTAGATGCTGTGGGCAGAAGAAACCAATCAACTGGCAATCACAATGAAGAAGAAAGAGATGCTTTTTGGCTCAAAGCTAAATCTGCCAACAACAGACATAATAATAATCATAAATAATAATAACCTTGCTTTGGTAGAGAACCTTTTTATAATAATAATAATCGTCGCACTTGATATAGCGCTTTTCACGTCTTCTCGACGTCTCAAAAGCCCTTCACAGAATATGCTGTAAAGTGAATTGACTGTATATTTGTGGGTGAACGCGGCAGCCAATTGCGCACAGCAGTGTCCCACAAACAGTCGTGGATTGAAAATGAGAAATTTATTATTGTTTTTTTTTGTTTGGTTTTTTTGGAGGGATTATTATTAGGCGTGTGGAGTAAGGAAACTTGGCCAAAGTTTCGCCCTGCCGAGAATTGAACCCAGGTGTCTCGCTTGCAAGGCAAGTGCTCTAAACACTGAGCTACAGGACTCCATAGTTTTCACAGTTTTCCCGTAAAGTGCAGTGACTGTGTATTTCTAAGAGAACTGCAACAGCCAACTCGCCCACAGCAAATGCCCCACAAACCGTTGAATTACCAATTACCAATTTATTGTCTGGGGAATTGACAGCTCGGACACCGGAGAAAACCGCTTCACTTTTTGAATAGTACAAACCAAGCCAGACCGGTTTAAGGATGCACCATGATTAGCTTTTGAAACAAAATAATAATAATAATAATAATAATCCTCACATTTGATATGGCGCTTTATCATGTTAATGAGACGTCTCAAAATGCTTCACAAAATATACTGCAAAGTGTATTCATTGTATAATATGTGGGCGAAATGGGGCAGCCAATTGCACACAGCAGTTTTCCACAAACAATCGTAGATTTAATGACCAAATTACTATTATTTTCAAAATAATTTTTTTTTAAGGGATTATTAGCCCCAGAAAATCAAGCCTCCAATCGACTAACAACCGGGTTATTACTCACTCCTAGGTAAACAGAGGAGCGTGGAGTAGGGAAACTTGACTAAGGTTTCACCCCGGCCGGGAATCAAACCCGGGTCCTTTCCCTTGCGAGGCGAGTGCTCTAACCAATAAGCTACAGTACTCCAATTTAGAAGTCTTGGAAGAACCCAACACGAGAATGAAACCACATGATATCAGCTGGATCCCTTTCAGTGGGGGTCGCAGAAGTAATTGACTGGAGCTTGCTTTGCATAGAACTGCTCAGTATATGAACATCCAGAAGCAGAGCTGCAAAAGCTGGCTTTAATAAATAATAATAATCTTGCACAAAAATAATAATAAATAATAGTAATCTTGCATTTGATAGAGCGCCTAATTCTTTGCCTTGTCACGTTGTTCTGTGTTCCTCGTTCTTATTTAAGGAGAATCATATTTTTTCAATACGACGAGACTCACATGTGGTAAAGCTTTGTGAAACAATAAAATGCGCAAAAAGCAATATGTAACCATGACAAAGAATTTTTGGCCTGTTTCAGTTGGCAGCACTCCTGCCTCTGAGTCAACAGGTTGTGGGTTCAAGTTCTCAGGAGGGAGTTATTGCCTTCAGTTATTGCCCGAGGCTCTGGAACTGCCTCCCTCACTCCCTTCGTCTCGCTCCCTCCCTTCCCATTTTCAGGTCTCTGCTGAAGACCTTTCTTTTCGACCGCACCTTTGGTCACCTTCCCCCCCCACCCCCCTCCCCCTGGCTCGGTCCCGGGATCCGTTACTGTAAAGCGCGCTGAGACGCCGTTCGGCGTGGAGGGCGCTATATAAATCCAAGTTGTTATTGTTGTTGTTGTTGATGAGAAGAAAGGGAGAAAAAAATGGAGTGGAAAAATAGAAACAAGATTAAAAACTTTTGTGATCACCAATATCTAAACTGCATTCAAACAGTTTTGGGAACTGCTTTGGTTCTCTTACTTACATAAACTGACCAAAAAAACAAGGAAATCACTCGTTTCTGCCTGTTCCACGTCTAACTTTTTGCAGGCATTGTGCTAAAAAAAAGAGTCGGTGGTGATATTACAAACTAAAGTTATTTCACTTGTACCACTTTTTTTTAGTTCTTGTTCAGATTAAAGACGACGAGATTGTCACCTCAATCCGCACCGTCAGGAAAGGCAAAGTGGACTTCACTGGCTTACAAGGAATTTTCACTTAAGTTTGGTGTGAGACCGACACTGACTTTACGCGAGAGAAATTTCCAAACCCTTGAGCTTTCACTGAAGACTCATGATAGGAATAGGCCAGAAAACCGTGTTTAGATCAGCAAATAGGACAAAGCTCCTAACAGTGGTGTATGTCCCAGATGTCCTCTTGCCTCTGTGTGTGTCTGTGTGTGTGTGTGAAGGTGCCCCAAAGCTTTGGAACTCTCTCCCTCGATCCCTCCGCCTTGCCCCCTCCTTCCCCTCTTTTAGATCGCGACCGAAACCTTACTCTTCGACCGTATATATGGTCACCTCCGCCCTAGGTCTTGGCTCGGGGTCAGGCTCCGCCACTGATAAGCTGTCCGAGACACTGCCCCGTGTGAAGGGCGCGATATAAGTGCAATTTGTTGTCGTGGTTTAGAAGTTTGCTGATCTCCTTAATTCGGGAGTCGCTTCCTGGAATCACATTATCACTAATATTCCGGGGCCAATGGTGGAATGTAGCCCCTATAACATTGCACTGGAGTGTCGGCCTAGAGTAGATTGAATGCTCACAGTCCTGATGCACAGTGGGTTGGCCCAGTAAATATTTTAATTCTGACGTCGAGAGAGTGGGTACAGTGAGGTGAACGGAGACTCTCTCTTCCAAATTATCCCAGTTTTACATTTCACAAGATTTTTTTTAAAATAAGGCCAAACGAACGTGCATTCCGTTCTATTCTCCGTTTTTGATTAGCAACGCGACAGCCCCTACCACTTTGGGAAGGTTGTCTCAAAGCGCTTCACAGGCAAACATAACCGTGAATTTCCACACAGCAAACTTCCACAGAAGCGAATGACCAATGTTATCTGGGGGATTGTTGGCCAGAGAGCATTGGAAGAGATTCCCCTCTTTTTAAACGATCACAGGGCACCTTGATTTAACGTCCATCTGATGAACAGCGTCTCTGACAACGTAGGCTGCCCCAGCACTGCATTGGAGCATCAGCCTGGACTACGTGAGTTCGAAGCCTTCATCTGGGGCTCAAACTCACGACCTTCTGACTCAGAGGCAATAGGTTCTGGCTCCCTGGAGGTTGAAGAAAACATTTTCATTTAAAATAACTGATATACTGGTTGGGTGAGCGACCCAACCATTTTCCCCGAAGGGCTTTTGATGTTATAAATCCAATGCACTTCAAATTCTGCAGCTCAGGTAAGTGGGAGATGCCAAACTGAGATGGAATTTTTTTTTCCACGTGAAGGAAAAAAGGTGCCAGACAGCGCAAAGTAAATTAATCCTGAAAGCGGTCACTGGTTATGTACAAGATATGACATATAAGAAATAACCCTTTGATTTTCAAGAAATCCTAGGAAAAGAAGTCTGTTTAAAGACGTCTCGAAACATCCGTGCACATTGTTACGAAGCTTAAGAAGCACATACGCCGCAAGAGGAATATTCTAAGGTTCTTTAGAAGCGACCGTCCGGATATTTGCACCAGTTTATCCAAAACCTTCCACCACATACATGATGCATGCAATATTTTATTAGCTGTTTTTCGAAGCCACATTTTACACAACGGAGGTTTCGGACTGCTGGATGGACTGGGCGCAGGCGTTCCGAATTGAGGAGCCATTGCCCGTGATTGACGTGCGATGCATATTGTCGTCAGCGTTCAGTTTACGGTTCGAGATGACACCCCGCCACTTCCTTTTCAGTTCAGTTTGCACCTGCGTTTCAGAAATGAGGAACGTCAATGGCTGAAACCAAACTACTGGGGAGAAAATTGCTACTTTAGGGGTTTTAAACACAGAAAGGCCTATTCGGCTCATGGCGTCTTTTTGAGAGGATCGTAGGAACAAGAGTAGGCCATTCAACAACAACGACGGCAAATTACATTTGCGTAGCGCCTTTCACGTCAGGAGGATGTCGCAAGGCACTGGACAGTCAGGGATCCGCACCTGAGCTGGTGGTTGGGATCAGGAGGGGGTGAGAGTGGGGGTAGGAGCTTAATTTGTGAATGAAATATCGAATAACTCCTTAAACCATCAGAGTAACTTACCTCGCTATTTAGAAAGCAATACAAAATTGCAACAACCAGGCCCTGCAAGAGGAGAACAATTGGAAAGTTAATAATAATAATCTTTGCATTTGATATAGCCTTATCACGTCGTTCAGACGTCTTAAAACGCTTCACAGCATATACTGTAAAGTGAATTGACTGTATATTTTGTGGGTGAAACGCGGCAGCCAATTGCGCACAGCAGCGTCCCCACAAACAGTCATGGATTGAGTGACCAAATTATTAGTACAAGTTTTATTTATTTATTTTTTTGAAGTGATTATTATCCCTGGAAAGTGATCCGCCAATCGACTAACAACCGGTTTCTTACTTACCGCTGGGTAAACAGAAGCGTGTGGAGTAAGGAAACTTGCCTAAGGTCTTGCCCCGTCCAAGATTCGAACCTGGATGCTCTCGCTTGCAAGGTTGGTTGGGGCTCCAACCAATAGACTACAGGACTAACTCCATTTCCTGTTAAATTACTAACCCTCAACCATTTAACAGGAATACCCACTCGCTGTCAGTCTCCGCGTCCGAAACCTGCATGCAATGAGAGTTCTAACCTTACCTGGAAAGATCCCAAACATAATTCAAATGCGATCTTATAGTTTGTAGAGACGTTATGTGGGAAAAAGGCAAACACCATGTAGTGAACCCCAAACAGCGGAATTAGGAGCAAGGTAGATTTGGTAAGTCTCCTGTGATTCATTTGAAAAAAAAACAAGAATCATTGATGTAGCATTTACAGTGTATGTTCCCTGGACAAGTCAAATGAAAAGAACGACAACAACTTGCAATTATATAGCTCACTTCACGCAGGATAGATTTTTGGAGCGCTGGTAAATAATAACAATCCTTGTATCTTATACAGCGTCTTTCACATCAGGAGGATGTCTCAAAGCGCTTCACTATATAAACTGTAAAGTGTAGTGACTTTGTATTCCGTAGATGCACCCAGTAGCCCTTTTGGACACAACAACAACAAAATTACATTTGTATAGCGCCTTTCACATCAGGAGGACGTCCCAAGGCGCTGGACAGTCAGTGTTTCGGACCCGAGCTGGGGTGTCAGGATTGGGGCAGGTGGAGGGCAGGGCGGGAAGAAAGGTGACCGAAGGCACGGTCGAAGAGGAGGATCTTGAGATGGGTCTTGAAGGAAGCAAGGGAGAGGGTGAAGCAGAGGGACTGTGGGATGGAGTTCCAGAGGGTGGGAGGGCAGAGCGGCTGAAGGCCCGCCCGCCAGAGCCTGCTGAGCGGAGGGAGTGGGCAGGTTGGTAGGGTGTTAGGACGTCACAGGGGGTGGGGGGGGGAGCAAGGCCATGGAGGCTTTGATGGTGAGGACCAGGATTTTGGACAAGGCAAGGTCCCACAAGCAGCCATGAAGTGAATGAACAATTTTATCTGAGGGATAGTTATCCAGAGCACCAGGGGGAACTCCCTTCTCTTTTCAAGTTGTTTCCATAGGATTTTAATGTCCACTTGAATAGGCAGATGGGACGAGGGTTTAAGGTCTTATTCCAAGGATGACACTTCCAAAAATGAATTGGGCTGTCAATCTAGACTATATGTGTTCAAAAACCCAATGTTGGGCTTAAAACCAGCACCTTCTGACTCAGAGGTGAGAGTGCTATCAACAAAGCTAAACTGATGCACGTAATGTTTGTGTCGTGACAATTTCTATAGGTGAACAGAGTGAAAGATTGAAAGGTTTCTTACTTGTACTGCAACTGGTCATTTCTTCCAATGTCTGGTGACCTTAGCTTCTGTACCAGAATTCGTATAATACTAATAAACAGGAGAAAGTTTAGCTGTAAATTAAATGAAAATATACACATGAGCCACATTCACTCACAAAAAGACAAAGTTACTTCAATTGTCATTCTTAATAATAACAGCAACAACAATAATAATCCTTGCATTTGAAATAGTGCCTTATCATTTAGTCGAGACGTCTCAAAGCATTTCACGGGATATAATGTAAAGTGATTTGACTGAGTATTTAATGAATGAAACGCTTTCATTATGATTTAATCAATTCCTACAATTAAATCTACAAAATGATATTTAACGCAGTGTTTCATTACATTCAGATGCACCTCTACTATTTTTATATCCACATGACAGATGCTGAACATCTAGTTATATCTTAGTTATTCTTAAATGAATTAACAGAATTGATTTTTAAGCTATTATTCAATGCACAATAATAAATAATCCTTGCAGTTGACAACCTTATCATGCTTTTGAACCATCGCAAAGCACTTCCCAGGATTTTACTGTGAAGTCTAATGACTGTGTATTTGTAGACGAACATGGCAGCCACTATGCACACAGCAATGTCGCACAAACAGCCATGAAGTGAATGTCCATGTTGAAAGCGTTAGGCGCAGCTAGTCGGGCAGCCCAGGCGAGGGTGAGAGCTGAAGAGGGTGGGAAGGGCACAGGTGCCCGAAAGGGCAGTCAAAAGATGTACATCTTGAGACAGGCTTCAAACGAGGGAGGGAGCAAGTCGTAGGGACCCCACGATTCGCTGAATGAAAGGAGCGGCTGAGTTGCTTTAGTTGAAGTAGGACTACAAAGTGATTTGCACACACAAAGAATTAGCTTTCATGATGCAAAATGCATTTTTATTGTGTCTTATTGTGTTGAAATGCCTCAAAGCATTTTATAACAATTAGTGTCAAGTGTAGTGACATTGTATTTGTAAGCAAATCCAGCATCTTATTTGGGCACAACAAAGTCCAACAAACAGCCATGAAATGGATGGCACTCCCTTCTCTTTTTGAATAGTACTATGGGATATTTAACATCCACTTGAACAGGGAGACAGAATCTGTCAGTTTTAAAGCACTCCCCCTTCAGGGCTTTGAGATGTTTTGGCAACATGATAAGGCACTATATAATAATAATAATAATAATACCAATAATACCAATAATAATCCTTGCATTTGATATAGTGCCTTGTCACATGGTTGAGACGTCTTAAAGCGCTTCACAAATTATACCGCCAAGTGAATGTTTTGTGGGCTAAATGTGGCAGCCGACCATTGCCAGAAGTGTTGCACAAACAGTCGTGAATTCAGTGACCAAATCATTCTTATTTATTCATTTTATTTTTTTAAAAGATTATTGCTCCCGGAATGTGATCCCCAACTGGGTTCCTACTTACTGCTAGGTAAATAGAGGCGTTGGGAGTAAGGAAACTTGTCTAAGGTTTTGACCTGCCGGGAATCATCTTGCTTGCGAGGCAAAGGCTCTAACCAATACTCGACAGGACTCCATATCAAATGTTATTATTATTATCGTTAATAATAATAAAGTACTATATGATTTGTGCTGCTGTATGTACCTGATTGTACTACATAGTCACTAGTTCCCAGTACAAGCTCATTAAGGAGCTATGGTAAAGAACCACACCTGCCTGTGTTTTACAGTAAAACTCGCATAAGACTTATAAGTCGTCATTATAAATTGTATAATTGGCTAAGTCTTACAATCACCGGAGTCCCATTCAGTTTTCTATCAAAGCCACTCAAGATTTATTTTCACTAGTCATATAAATCATCTCCTAACTCGTAACGCAAGTGCTCATGTGGCAACGGATCAAGAAGCATTGAATCACGGGAAATGCGGTCTTGATGACGTGCGCACTTACCGGTTGCATTGAATTATGCATCCACAGTGTCGATTATTGATGAAATCAGATTTTATATGACTTACAAGGTTTGCCTGTAACTCAGGACTTCCGAACGAGTCATATTAAATGTTGTGGTCCTGACTGATACAACATATGTGAAATTTGCTGAATATTTTGTTATTTATAAGGGATGATGCAGGTATTTGGAGACCACATTGTGCCCATTTTATTGATCCGAGATCACGGCATTACTGAATGGACAGCTCCCAGTGGAGGCAGATTGTGTCAACAAAGGTGCCTAAAAATCCCTGGACCTAAGTCTCTGCTACCAGTCACCAGCAAAAGTGTCTCTGACATTTTTTGGGGGAGGCTGGGGTGGTCAGCCGGGTATCTGACACACATGGAAACCCATCACCATGCTTAAAAATATCCAAACCAAACTGAGAGTTCCACATATGTATGCTACTCTAGAGATGGAAATTTCCCTGCGTCTGGAATGCAATGCGCACTTGGACCCTGGAGGTACACACTGTGCTTACCTATTTCCGGAGAGTATGAGGCGTAGGCGACATGATAAGGCATGACACCAAATGCTTTGATCATTATTTTAAGAAATATTATTCGATTCGTGCTGCTGTATGCTTGAGTTAGCAAGGCTTGGGAACCCCCAAAGTGTGCGTTGGGGTTCTGCTGGAGTTTAACCAGCTAAAACCACATGGCTTGCTATGGAAAAAACAATCACACTGTTTGTCCAGCAAGGTCCCCCCTACCCATTAAGTTTTCGGCTACAGGGTTTGAGCAGGAAGTATCTCTGACCCCAGTGACTAGTTGGCTTTCCAAGACTTGCTGACAAGCAAGATTGGCTATTCCGTCATCAGCAGCGCCCTTGAGCACTATGGCCACCGCCTGGCGTCAGATAATCAGTGGTGTGGACACCGGCTTGCTTCAGGTCCCCCCGCACTTCCCGCCTCACCATGGCAGCCGGGCATTCAGCACCTCTGCCCCCATCCTCTGGAACTCTATCCTGCAATCCCTCCGCCTCATCCCCTCTCTTGCCTCCTTCAAGTCCCATCTAAAGACCTTGCTCTTTGATCGTGCCTTCAGCCACTCTCCCACCCCCACCCCCCTTACCCTTCACCCCTCCTGACCCCAACGCCCAGCTTGGGTCCAAAAACCCCTGACTGTCCAGCACCCTGGGATGTCTTGCCAATGTGAAGGGTGCTATGCAAGTGTAATTTGTTGTTTTTGTTGTTGTCTTGGAGGTAGGGCTTCAGGTGGGAATTAAAGATAGATAGAGGTGGCGAGGAGGAGGGTTTGAGGCAAGAAGTCTATCTATAAATTTATTTCCTACCGCAGTCAAATTCTCATACGCCATAGATCCGAACCCGGTAAAGTTAAAGTTTTGAATTCATTACTTACTATAATAGACAATAGAATTGGCCCACTGATAGTCCACCATGGAATTATGTGACGGTTGGTGTCCCAGCAGCTGAATAACAATGTGAAGATATACAGGAGTAAATTACAGTCCAAACACTGCAACCAAAACAAGATGCCTTCATTGACCTTTAGAGGTCAGAGATATTAACAATAAAATAACAATAATAATCTTTGCATTCAATATGGGCCCCTTCAGTGTGGTTTTGATTTCTTATGAGCTTCACAATGTCACAAGAGAAGTACAAAGTATATTCTGTCGAGGGCTTCGAGACATCTCGAAGATGTAATGAGGCACTATATCAAATGCAAGGATTATTAAATAAAGAAGACCCTTCGACTGAACTCATCCTTCCAGAATACAACAACAAAAAAATTACAATTGTATAGCACTTTTCATGGTGGGAGGATGTCCCAAGGCGCTGGACAATCAGTGTTTTGTACCCGAGCTGGGGGTCGGGATCAGGGAGGGTGGAGGCCAGAGGAGGGGGAAGGAGGGTGATCGAAGGCACGGTCGAAGAGGAAGGTTTTGAGACGGATCTTGAAGGAGGCAAGGGAGGGGGCGAGGCGGAAGGACTGTGGGATGGAGTTCCAGAGGGTGGCGGCAGAGTGGCTGAAGGCCCGCATGCCAATGATGAGGCGGGTGAGGTGGGGGACGTGAAGCAGGCAAGAGCCGACTGAGTGGAGGGTGTGGACAGGTTGGTAGGGGTTGAAGGTTGAGGTGAGAGGAGAGGCGGTGGAGGAGGATAGAGTGGTCAATAGTATCATAGGCAGCAGAGAGGTTAAGGAGGATGAGGAGGCAGTGGGATCCCTGGTCTTAAATGTCATTTGTCACTTTGACCAGAACTGTTTCTGTGCCATGGATGGCAGGAGGGGTTCGTGAAAGGAGTGCCGGGAGAGGAAGGAGAGAAGCTGGGAAGCAACAACTCATTCCAGGACCTTGAAAAGGAAAGGGAGGTTTAAGATGGGACGGTAATTTGAGCGCAGGGTTGGGTCCAGGGAGGGTTTTTTTAAGGATAGGAGAGAAAGCGGCCATTTTTAAATGGGTGGAAATGGTGCCAGTGGACAGGGAGAGATTTACGATGTCTGTGAGTAGATGGACAAGAAGGTGGAGCTGGGAGGTTCCATATCCATCTGACTGTCCACCCATCACAGCATCCAGACGTTTCTTTTTAAATGAGTCCTGGCCGCAACCACGCTTCCTGGTAACCTACCGTTAACTACCCATTGGGTAAAAAAATACATCCTGAACATAGTTTGTCTGTCGTGAAATTGCCCTGTTCTGCAGTCTGGTGCTTCCCAAAGTATGTCCAGGGCTCACTCACTCTCTCAATATCAATTAAAATCTTGCTACCTCTATTAGGTCTCCTTTCAAGACTGAAGAGCCTTAGTTTGTCTAATCATATCAGTGATGCTGAGTTAGAGCAGAATAAAGTTACCATGCCAGCGTCCTCTGTTTAACATTAGTTCCCATTACTCACTCAGTGTCCTCCAGATAAACCCTTGTGAGGGTCCAGACTACTGTGAAGAGGGTTGGCATACCTAATAAAAAAATTGTGTTAATTTCAGTCAAACCATAATGTTATAACAATAATGCTTACATTCGGTAAAGCACCTTTCGTATTAGGTGGACGTCCCAAAATCCTTTACACGATATAGTATAAAGTGCAGCAACTGTGTGTTTTGTGGGTGAAGGTGGCAGACAATCTGTCCCACAAACAGCCGTAAAGCGAATGAACGATTTTATTCGAGGGGTTTGTTGGCCAGGATACTGGGAGAAACTCCATTCTCTTTTTGAATAATGCCAAGGGATCTTTTAACAACCACCTGAACAGGCAGACGGGAGTTCAGTTTAATGTCTCACCCGAAGCACAGCACCTCCAACAATGCAGTACACCCCCAGCATTGCATTGGAGAGTCAGCTTAGACCATATGAGTTCTAAAACCTGACACGGGGCTTGAACCCACAACCTCCTGTCTCAGAGGCTAGAGCGCTTCGACCAATTGAGCCAGATTGTCACTCTACGAAAGCAATTAGCAGTGATTTCAGATAAAACCGAATCCGATGACAATTTTTTTATATATATATATATCTATATGTACAAAAATCCATTACCCCATCCGATCAGAATGTAGACAGCAAAGTACTTATTTTCTGAGAAAAAGAACAGCAAGAGTGTTTGCAGGTACAGCCCTTCCACCAGCAGCCAATAGAAATTAGCGATGATGGAGTACTGGAAGAACACAAGTATAGCTTTGCAGCCGACCTATAATCAAACAAGCAGAAGAACACTCAGCCAACGTTCAGCTGAACAGAACTTGAGGCTGAAAATGCGGGTTGTGCAAATAGCCCACGTGTGGACTGTGAGCTATGAGCTAACCCTGTGTCATTTACACAGCTACCCGTAACTAATGTAATATACAATTACAATAAGTACAATTTGTTTCAGAATTGCCTGTAATCCCGTGGTTAATTCAGAAAAAGCAAATAATCCCCTGTATTACACACAGCACCTTTCAAAGTCTCAAAGTGCTTCACGGATTTACTATGTCAAGTCTCTCCATTGCTTTAGTCATGAATGATATTTCAATTTACAAGCAAAACTGCTAATCCCCCAATTCCGTGATCAGTCTGTAGCTCTACCAGATGTGTCCATTGAGAGGCCAGCTTCTCTCTGCCAGAGTGTATGTTATTTCTCCCCTCTCACACTCGAGTATATGGTATTTCTCCCTCTCACACTGGAGTATAGGTTAACGCGTCTATGTTACTACATTGTAGCTCTAAAGCATGAAGAAGACAAGTCCTCTGACCTACCATCGATGCTTCCTCACATTCAAGGGAACTGTCGTCTGAAAACAGGGCACCATCCTTCAGGAAAACAGATATTGCCCGCAAAATGAAAGAGAAAAAGAGATTCAGGTGGATGTAGTTCCGAGTACAATGAAGTTTTCTGCATTCAGAAAAAGAGAAATCATTTGAAAGATAAACCTAAAGTCTTGTAAGAGGTGAATTTTACAACAACAAATTACATTTGTACAGCGCTTTTCATGTCGGGTGGATGTCCCAAGGTACTGGACAGTCAAGGATTTGCACCCGAGCTGGGGATTGGGTAGAAGGCAGGGAGGGTAGGGGTAGGAGAATGACTGAAGGTATGATCGAAGAGGAGGTCTTGAGATGGGCCTTGAACCAGGCAAGGGAGGGAAAGAGGCGAAGGGACGGTGGGACGGAGTTTCAAAGAGTGAAAGGCTGAAAGCCCGACTGTCGATGGTTCGGTGGACAGGTTGGGGGGACGTGGAACAGGCCAGAGTTCGCTGAGTGGAGGGAGCGGACAGGTTGATATGGGGTTAGCAGATTGGAAGGAGCAAGGACATGGTGGGTTTGAAAGCGAGGATGAGGATTTTGAACTCTTATCAAAGGGGGAATGGGGGTGATAGGTTCACAGACATCGGTGCGGGAGAGGACACGAGCTGCAGAGTTTGAATAATCTGCAGTTTGTGGAGGAAGGAGTTGGGTAGACTGACAAGCAGGGAGTTAGCATAATCGAGCCTAGATTATAACAAAAACAAAGTAAGGAATTTTATACCATGAGGGCAATATCTCCTAGCTTTAAAATTTATTGTATGAATCATAATCTTGCTTATTTTAAGCCACAGGCTGTTTTAAGCATAGAAGGTTACCAACTGCTTTTTAGCCCTTGTTTGGTGATGTTGGGTTTCAAAGAGGACATTCCCAAATGCCACACAGACAAGAGCCACCGAAGTCAGATCAGGAGAAAACTACTGATCAATAGCAATATTGGAAACTTTATATTAGCTATTAATTAAGCATTTTAAGACTTTCTCTTATAAATACCCCATAGGATATCCTAAGGAATATTTAATGTCCACCCGAACAGGTAGACGGGATCTCAGTTTAACGTCTCATCTGAAGGATGGGTATTAATACCCAGGCAACACAATACATGCAGATGTACTCAGATGTCTTGGAGGCCAATTCTTCTGACCTCAGCTTGGACTCTGATCTCCAGCAGGGAAATAGAAGCCTGAAATTTCACATCGTCTCAGCCTGGAAGACCATTACAATGGCTAGGTGTAACTTAATAATAATAATAATCCTTGCATTTGATATAGCATCTTATCACATTATTGAAACATCTCAAAGCACTTCTCAGAATACACCCTAAAGTGAATTGACTGTGTATTTTGTTGGTGAAACATGGCAGCCAATTTCACACAGCAGTGTCCCACAAATGGTTGTGGATTGAATGACCCTAATTTTTTTTTAATCTCTCAGAAGATTCGTTTAACCACAGTCGAGGTTTGGCAGAAGTAGGAGCTGTGAATGGTGGTTGAGAGAGAAACTAATAGAGTTTCTGATGATTTGGTTCTGGACAACCAGACACGTATGAAATTAGCTAGCTGCCCATCTTTTGCAAATCTTGCAATTTAGATGCCCCAAATTCCACCTAGCCTTAGCCTGTAAGACCATTTTATTTTAATATTTAAGATCTTAAAAATTTCAGACAACAACAACAAATTGCATTTATATGGCACCTTTCACGTCAGGAGGATGCCCCAAAGTGCTGGACAGTGAGGGGTTTGAACCTGAGCTGCGGGTTGGGATCAGAGAGGGATGTTGGGCAAGGGGGTGGAGGCGGGAAGATGATTTAAAGCACGATCGAAAAAGAAGGTCTTGAGACGGGCCTTGAAGGAGTCAGAGGAGGGGGCGAGGCGGAGGGACTCCAAGATGAATGTGCCAGTGCTGTCTACCATTTGTTCACAAGCATCCGTATTTCCACGTAGACATTCACTACTGATGGTAAAGCAAAGAATCCAAGAGTAAGCCAGGTGCTACTCTGCAATGTGTACTGTTTCCAGCGGACCTTGAACAAGCCTGGATCTGTGTCTATCAAGGCGTAAGTAAAGGGGAACAATGTATAAGACAAATCTGATAAGAAAGCTGTGCCTCAGGGAAAATAAATTAATCATTTCAATTAAAATAATATTATCAGGGACATCTCTCCAATGAAACTCCCACTCGCTTTATTGAAGCGGTACGTCAGAAATATAACTCTTGTAACTGAGGGAACCGTGGGCCATTTAATATGACTAACAGGACAAAACACAATCAACATGGAAAGACCATGCCATGGGCGGAATTGTATTCCCTATTGTGTTCCTCTCATAGCCACTACCCCACCTCCCCCTTCTCCCTCCTCTCTCCCCCTTCCTCTCCAAAACATTGTGATGGCTGTTTGCCAGAGCTGGTAGCCCAAAAGCTGAACATCCTGCGGAAGCTATTTGGGTATCAAGTGTATTTAATGCGGGGATACTAAAATTTATTATATTATAGTAATAATCTGATATAGGACCTAATCACGTCGTTGAAATGTTTCAAAGCACTTCACAGGATATAACGCAAAGTGAATTAACTGATGTATTCTGTGGGCGAAACGTGGTAGACAGTTACCAAATGAAACCAATTTTATTTGGGGGATTGTTGGCCAGGATACCGGGAGAAACTCCCTTCTCTTTTCGAATAGTGCCACGGGATCTTTAGCATCCACCGAAACCGGCAGATGGGACCTCTGTTTAATGTCTCATCCGAAGGACGTAAATAATAAACGCAAGGAGAATAATCGTTTAAAATTAAAATTTAAATTAGTGGGGAATTGTAGAAAATTCTTAAATTCGGTCTTGATTCGGAAGCTGATTTTCCACAGGTTCTTTGAAGAAAGGAAAATGTTTGTTTTCAAATTCGGATTTGATTTCAGTTATTTGAATCAGTGAGTTTTCCAAAAATTCCACGCAATTCCACTCATCAGCTGGGAACACAAGTATAAGATAGCGACTAGAGGATCTGAGAGAGATTTTAGGAGGAACCACTTCACGCAGAGGGTAGTGAGAATGTGGGACTCTCTGTCCAAATGGTTCAATCAGATAATGTTGAGTGCATTTAAGAGGAAGCAAGATTTACACATGAAGGAGTGGGGAATGGAGGTGTTTGGGAGTGGGTAAGGAGGGGTAGAGACTTGCGTGGAGTATAAACAGTGGCATAGACTGTTTGGGCCAAATGGTCTGTCTCAGTGCAGAACAATCAATGTAAATCTTAAAATTTCTAAACAGAACGGTCTTATAGGCTGAGACTAGGTGGAATTTTCAGGGCTTACTGAAGGCAACGGTAAATGTACAATTTCTCACCTGAAGAGAATAAGAATAGCAGATCCGGTGGTGAGGGCAACCAAGGAAACGCTGTGTCCAAATGTATAAATGGCCTTCGCTAGCACGAAGAAAGTATCCTTTAATAAAACAGAGCGAACAGTCAGTCTTTCACGTAGCTGCATCATGAGCGATTGCAAAGGACAGTCAGTAAAGAGCACGCAAAGAGTTTTATGCAATATCAGCAGCCAATTTGCGCACACAGCAATGTCCCACAAACCGTCGTGGATTGAGTGACCAACATTTTTTACATATGAAGGCATTATTACCCCCAGATCCGCCAATCGACTAATAACTGGATTCCTATTTACTGCTAGGTAAACAGAGGCATGTGGAGTAAACAAACTTGTCTAAGGTATTGCCCTGCCCGGGAATTGAACTCGGGTCCTCTCGCTTGGGAGCTGAGTGCTCTAACCATTACCCTACAGGGCTCCACTGACACCTTTTCAAGTCTAGAAATTCTGAATATTAAAAGGGAACTACAGGAGTCAACTACAAGAGCATGGAGAAAGGGCAGGTAAAATGGGACTGAAATGATTGCTCTTAAAAGAGCCGGTATGGATATAATGGCCCGAATGGTCTTCTTCTGTGTTGTAAATTTCTAAATAGGTCTTTTACTCTCCTTGCATTTGCCCACAGAACACAAGGCCACTGCTCTTTCTGGTACGCCCTGTAAAGCAACTTTGGGATGTCCTCCCGACATGAAAGATGCTATGCCAAAATGCCAGGATTGTTATTACCCGTGCGTTCATCAGATTTCCCTGGCAAAGAGGCTAATGGTAGGACACCTTGCTCGCAGTTTATTATTCCGATGGCAGCCACTAGGAAGAGCAGGAGCGGGCCCTGAGGTTCCTCAGCCGAAGTGTCTCTGCCAAGGGTTTCCCGTTGTCATGATAAGTGTCTATTTTTAGCCATTGGCTTACGTTTTCAATCTTATCACGTGGTCGGGGAACTGGAGACATGAACCTGTGTTCCATCACTCTATGGCAGAGCACAGCTTTGCATCAATGTAAAACCTTGCTTGCAAGTTACCACAAAATCTGTTCTGGTTTTATTATTAAACAGTTTGTCCACAACCATAGGGGCTCAGCCTCTCCATCCCCCCATAGATCTATCTACAGCACACTGTGTAAAGCCCCCCCCCACAGAACATTCTCACACATCGAGTTTGCCCACAACCTGGATTCTCTTTGTGATGTTTAAGCACTTTGAAGTGTCCTCCTGACATGAAAGGTACTTCACAAGTGTCAATTGGATTGTCAGATACTTTCACCAGGAAGAGTAAAAGTGTATGACGGACACCACCTTGGCTGAAGAGAAGTAATAATCCTTGCATTTGATAATCCTTGCGCCTTATCGCCCACAAAGCGTACAGTCACCACACTTTTGTGAAGGGCTTTGAGACGTCCTTCTGACATGAAAGGCGCTACACCCAATGCAAAGGCTATTATTGCCATGATAATCATGTCGAAACACCACAAAGTGCTTCACACAGTTTTCCTATGAAGTGCAGTGACTATATATTTCATAGGGAACTGCAACAGCCAATTTGCGCACAGCAAATGCCGCACAAACAGCCATGAAGTGAATTACCAATTGATTGTCTGCAGAAATTGTCGGCTCAGACACCAGGAGAAAACCCTTTCTTTTCAGGAGACAAAACTTTTCGAATAGCACCAACCAAGCCAGACCGGTTTAAGGATACACCATGACTAGCGTTTGAAACAGAATAATAATAATAATCCTTGCATTTGATACAGCGCCTTATCAAACTGTTGAAAAGTCTCAAAGCGGTTCACAGAATATATTGTAAAGTGTGATAAGGCGCTGTATCAAATGCAAGGATTATTATGGATTTTGTGGGCGAAACGCGGCAGCCAATTGTGCAGCGTCCCACAAACAGTTGTGGATTGAGTGACCCAATTATTTTTTTGAGGGATTATTACCCCCGGAAAGCGATCCACCAATCGATTAACAACCGGGTTCCTACTTACTGCTAGGCAAACAGAGGCGTGTGGAGTCAGGAAATTTGCTTAAGGTTTCACCTTGCGCAGGAATTGAACCCAGGTCCTCTCGCTTGCGAGGCGAGTGCTCTAACCACTACACTACAGGACTCCCAACATTTTTCCGGTTGTAAACCTTTGGTTACGGTTGCTGAGCTGAATGTGTTCATCCTCAAAGTGACGTTTGTGCTGAGCGGTGTGTGTTTGTGCGTGTTTCGCGTACGCCACACAAGCACTAAATCTGTGTCGGAACCACTGTCTGATGTAGCCCTCGGCTGACGCAGGCTGAGAGCTTCTATGGCAAGGCTGAAGATCGACTGGAACATCAGGGTCTCTCTTCAGCTGGGGAAAATGTTAAAGCTGCCGTAGACTATGAAAGAGATAAGGTTGCATGTGCCTCCTGCTCTCGTATTGTTGGCAGAAATACTGCTCTCCGCTCCTGTCAAAACTGGCTTTGAGGGCACAACACAAACACCCTCGGGGGCTGTGGGCGAATTTCTATCTTCAGCAGCATTCACTTCTAGTTTTCAGGTTTAGCTGGCAGCACTCTCACCTCTGAGTCAGATGAACCACAACTGGCGTTCATATATTACACCCTTCACGCAGGATTCTGTCTCAGAGTGCCGTTGGTCATTGTGTGTCCAAGCACCACATCATGACTCTGAACTCATGCAGTCAATGTTGACACTGCAAAGCACTGCATAAGACGTTAAACTGAGGCTCCGTCTGCCTGTTCAGGTGGAAGTTAAATGTCCACAAATATCAGTGAAGGAAATCAAACATTTTTTTATATATGGGGGATTATCGGCCAGGAAACTGGGAGAAACTCTAAGGGTTAATTGACACATATGGAACAACGCTACAAAAGCCTTTGGAGTGCACTACAAGGGAGGAACGGATCAAGAGGCTCAGTGAGGTCACTAGCCATCTTTAGAATCCAGAGATGTGTCTTTTCCTCTATGAGCGTCCAGCCCCAGCCTGTGTTACTCTGCGTAACATAAACAGTTTGAGTTCACAGATGACAGCTTTGTTCGTTTTTGGCTACGAGTGAATATCGCGGAGGACAGAAGGCTTCCGGCACTGAACACTGTGTTGTGAAACTGAAGTGGTCTTGTACAGTGCGATTTCAAAGATTTTAAAAATTGTACCCAGATTTAGAAAGATTGTACAGCACGGAAACCGATACCCGTTGGGTTGCCTTGGCTTGACTGGTACCGCTCTCCTTGCTTGTCCCTCGTGCCCTCCGTTCAACCATCGGTGGCTGGACTTTCAGCCACTGTGCCCCAAAACTCTGGAACACCCTCCCTCAATCCCTCAGCCTCGCCCCCTTCCTTCCCCATCTTCAGGACCTTCCTCTTCGGCTATGCCTATGGACACCTACGGTCACCTCTCGTCTTCCCTCCGGCTCGGCATTGTGCTCCGCCACTGTCAAGCGCACTGGGACACTACCCTATGTTAAGGGGTGCTATATGAATGCAAGTTGTTGAATAGGGCAGTGTAAAGTCTGATTGTATGCAAACATTGAGGTGTAACTGCCACATTCAGTGTCAAAACTACTACAAGTGCTAATTATCACGTTACCGGGCATTCAGCTCCCGGCAGTGTCTCAGGCAATCGCTGGTGAAACGTTTGTGCGAAAGGGTGAAGTTAAACCTACTTAGAGGAGGAATTAAGATGGCCCACGGCAACTCCGAACCTGTCACTGGGCAGTTGCCAGCTTTTTGGTGATGGTTAAAATAAGGATGGTTGTGACAATAATACTTGCATTTGATATAGCGCCTCATCACGTTGTCAAGATGTCCCAAAGCGCTTCACACATTACACTGTAAAATCTATTGACTGTATATTTTGTGGGCAAAACACGGCAGCCAGTTGCGCGCAGCAGTGTCCCACAAACAGTCGTGGATTGAAGTGACCAAATTATTATTTTTCTGAGGGATTATTATCCCCAGAAAGCGATCCACTAATCGACTAACAGCCGGGTTCCTACTTACTGCTAGGTCAACACTGGTTTGTGGAGTAAGGAAACTTGCCCAAGGTTTTGCTCTGCCTGGGAATCGAACCTGGGTCCTCTTGCTTATGAGGCGAGTGCGCTAATCAGTACACTACAGGACTCCTGGTTCAAGGAACACCAGGTTAATTCAACCCGTGTTAATTATCACATTTTGTTTAAACATTCTTCAAACCTTTTTCTACATAAACATTTTTTTACGGCTGGCTGAAAGTCTGCGGTAGATTTATTACGGCCCGAGTGACAGACTAGCACATGCAGTAAAACACACGAAAACGATTCCAAAAACCTTTTGGAGATTTCGGTACACCCGATTACAATTGGTAATAATTCTTGTGTTTTTGTACAGTGCCTTCCAAGTCTTTGAGACGCCTCAAACCGCTTCACAGGTATCACCGTAAAGTGCAGTCAGTCGCTGTGTATTTTGTGGGAGAAAGTAGCAGCCGATTTGCGCACAACAACTTCCCGCAAACGGGCATTTTGTAAGCATTAAAGGAGAACGCAGAACATGGCATGAAGAATTGAGAAGGAACGAACCACAAATCAATGGCTTTAGCCAATGAAATAATATTTTTTGTCTGACTGATTTGGCTGAGGAATTTTTTTTTAATGTATGACTGTTTTGTATATTTGTTGGTGCAATGTCCTGATATCACGGTGCAGGCCGGATGTTCCTTTTAAAAAAGCCTCAGAATGCCTCCTTGTACTCCTCGACCTCTCTGCTGCCTTCGACACTGTCGACCATTCTATCCTCCTCCACTGCCCACGAAATATCAATTCACATTACACTTTAAAGTGCTCTGGGTCGCTCTCCTGTGTGAGGGGGGCTATATAAATGCAAGTTGTTGTTGTCGTTGTTGCAAGTTGTTGTTGTTGTGCAATATATTTGGAGTCCTGTAGCTCAGTGGTTAGATCAGTCGCCTCGCAAGCGAGAGAACTGGGTTCGATTCCCGGGCAGGGCGAAACGTTGGACAAGTTTCCTTACTCCACACGTCTCTCTTTACCTAGCAGTACGTAGGAACCTGGCTGTTAGTTGATTGGCCGATCGCTTTTCCGGGGGTAATAATTCCTTCCAAAAAAAAATTATTATAATAAATTTGGTCAATCGATCCACGACTGTTTGTGGGAGACACTGTTGTGCGCAATTGGCTCCCGCCCTCGCTGTTGTGGTTTGGATACCTCCCTGCCGACAGACAGGAGCCACTCCTGGAAAGCGCTGACCCATTCGGTTCCACACTGAGAGAATACGATGGAATAGACAGTACCGCTGACTGTTACCCCTGCCTCAGAGGCAAAGACATCTCATAGCATTTCACCAGAGGTACACCCTGTCTTACTCTGTCACTTCACGTAACGTGCGGCTTGCATTTGCTACACAGCTGCCTCGGAAACCTTCATCCTGTCTCAGAGATTCTGAATTAGATTGCACCCAGGTAGACATCTGCCGAGTTGACATTGCAGAACTCAGGCAGGCAATGCCAAAGGGCTGGATACATTCCAATCTGACATAAAAGACACAAGAAAAAAGCAAAGTTGTAGATCAGCACCTGGGCTAGTAAACACCACAATAAGAACTGCCAAGACACATCACTACTGCATCTCCCAGTGCCCGTCTGTAACAGGAATCCTTAGGGTATTGGTTAGAGTCACTCGCCTTCCTCCACACGCTTCTGATTACCTAGCAGTAAGTAGGAACCCTTTTATCAGTCGATTGGCGGATCGCTTTCTAGGGATAATAATACCTTTGACAATCAGTAATAAATAATAATAATTTGGTTAGTCAATCCACGACTGTTTGTGGGACGCTGCTGTGCGCAATTAGCTGCCGCGTTTCGCCCACAGAATATGCGGTCAATTCACTTTACAGTATATTCTGTGAAGCGCTTTGATTTTTTTTTGGTCAGCAGGGTATACTGAAAAGTTATTCGAAAAGAACACGCACATATATTTGAAAAGAAAAAAAGTTGCAAGGCGAGGGAGTGGAACTAATTTGGTAGACTCAACGGCCTCTTCCTTAGCCTGTTTTTCTACATTCCAAGCCATTCCCCTCCCCTTTCTAGTAACCCACCTTTACTCCAAATCTCAAATCTCTCCCTCCCCACTTTCACATCCCGCCTAAAGACCTTCCTTGTTGATCGTGTTTACGGGTACCTCCCCACTGAATGAGGGAGACAGAGGCCGGGAAGGTTGAAAAGGTCAGAGCCGGAAGTGAGACGTTGGTGGGAGCCGAGGAAGATGGCTTGTGTCTTGTCTACATGAAGCTGCAGAAAGTTGGTGCTTGTCCAGGCCTTGATGTCTGACAGGCAGGTAGGCAGGCAGAACATTGGTGGACCTGGAATGAGGACTAATATGGATATGAAGGTCATCCACACGGAAATTAACCCCACATGTGCAGATGATGACATCAAGAGGAAGCAGGTAGATGATGAAAAAGAGTGGAGAGCAGGGAGGATGGAGCCCTGAGGGCAGGAAGACACAACGTAGAGGCTGTGAGTCAGTAGGATTGGAATGGGCAGAGTCGCAGTCCCAGGGAGGAGGAGGAGGTGGGAGGAGGAGATGGCAATCGAAAGGATGAAATGGTCCACAGCGTCAAAAGCAGCGGGAGGTTGGGTGCTGAGTGTGAACCCAAAGTCCTTGACACAAGTACATCACGGGTCACTGGTTATAAATCAGAGCTAGCAATCTGACCTAATTTCCTCCTGCTAGCCCTGGTCTGGGAGATCTGAGTCTAACAGCCCTCAGCCTTACCAGTACTCGGCTGAGATGAACTAATGGAGCACAAACGAAGCATTCACCCTGGACTCTTCTTGAATCGCCGGGCTGAGTTTTGCACTGCACAGCATCTTCACTGATCGAGCCATCAAGAGAGTTTTACATGTTACAGTCTAAGACAACCTCCAAAGCCATTAGACAGCGTTTTTTTTTGGCTTTGAGATGTCCTGTTTATTTTATATGCGCACGTTAAACAGATGTGATCCCCTGATCGCTCTGATAGGGTGACAAACGGGATGCAATCACTTTCAGTTATTTTGAGGACGTGATTACCATGGAGAAGCTGTCTCCAGGCAACCTATCTGCCATTTCAGTTCAAATCACTGGCTGCTATATGGAGGCGTTAAATCGTAATGGCTAAATAGTCACTTCAAACTCGTCGGAGGTTAAATGGCATTTGTTTGCATCCTTCATTACTAGCAACATTAATATGTGATTGGAATCAAGAACAGGGACCACCCACTGAGATGTGGTGAGAAGGAACAGCGGGAGAATTCTCTGCACTGCAAAGATACCTTTCACCCCCACGCCCGGAGCTCAATGCTGGAGAAGCACTGACTCAGTTGGTGTCCTCAAAATAAGAGATTTGCATTCCGTTTGTCATCCCATCAGAGCAATAAGGGAAACACGTCTGATTAACAAGCACAGGACATCTCGAAGCAAGAAAAAAAATGCTGGCTGATGGCTTTGGAGACTGTCTTTGACTGTAACATGTAAAACTCTCCGAGTAAAAGAGTTACGAGTTCAAGCTCCAAAATTAGGGCTTTGAGCTCACAGCTTACGGTCCAGGTTGGCACTCCAGTGCAGTGCTGAGGGGAGCTTTGCATTGTCGGAGGTGCTGTCCTTCAGTGAGGTGTTAAACCCGGGTCTCATCTGCCTCAGTGGCATAGCTAGGAATGGAAATTTGGGGTTTGAAACCAAATTTTGGGTTTGGCTTTGATACCTCATAAAAGGCAAGACAGAGAGCGATGCGAAGAAAGGAGGAGCAGGATCCCAAGACAAAATAGAAGAGAGTTTCCCCAGTGTCCTTGCCAACAATCCCCCAAATAAAATGAGTCATTGACTTCATTGCTGTTTATGGAATACTACTGTGTGCAAATTGACTACAAAATGCATAGTCACTACATTTTAGAATATTTTTAGAATACATTTTAGAAGACCCTTGAGCTCCTCACCCTTTCAAAGTCACAAGGCGCTTCCAACCAATGGAATGATTATATATTTACGCTTCAAAGGATTTTATATCTTTGATTGTCTTTCTAAAATGGCTTGTTTGTCTGGAACAATCTGCTATTAACTCTAAAACTCGTTCCCTGAAATGCACTCAAGAAGTTTACGGGTATGACTCTATTTTTTAGGCAAATAGCAGCAAATTTGCTCACAGCAAAGTCCTAACAAATAGCTGTGAAGGGAATAAGTTAACAATTTACTTGGAGGATTGTCGGTCAAAATACATTGGGGAAACTCTCCACTCTTTTCAAATAATGTCAGGGGATCTGTCCACCTGAATAGGCAGATGTTTCATATTGCTGGAGGTATGTTGACTGAACTCTAAGAGGATTTATTGCAGAAATCTGTTCTTATCTTTGTTACTATTTATAGACATGTCAGAAATTGCATTGCACCATCTAAACTAAACTCTTACATAAACTGCGTGGGTGCCTTTGTACGTCTGCAACAATTTAGCGAGCCATATACAGATGCGGCTTTTTAATATAGACCTTCAAGCTATGTAAGCAAGAGATGGATGCAGCAGTGGAGTATGTTATATGGTGATGGTTGGGATCCATAAAATCGCAACCAGCTTTATAAAGTATGTGACAGGCTGACTCAGATGTTGGCAGTCTCACCACTAAGTCAGAGAGTTGTGGGTTCAAGCCAGGTTTCGCCCACAAAATATACAGTCAATTCACTTTACAGTATATTCTGTGAAGCGCTTTGAGACGTCTCGAAGACGTGATAAGGCGCTATATCAAATGCAAGGATTATTATTATTATTATATAGGTTACCAGCAGAAACTCCTTTCTGTTTTTGGATAGCGCCATGGGATTCTTTAACATCCAGCTGCATAAGCATGGTTTAGCTTATCAACCAAGGGATGGCACTTCCAATAATGCAACTCTTCCCCAGTGATCACACAGTTTGTTATGTTTGAGTCTGTTTCAGAGCAGTGCGAGTCAGGTTTAACTATCATTCCCTCCTCTCAAATCAGGAAGAACAGGCATCTGAAAGGGCATATTTTAGTCTGTACACAGACCACTAACTGTTATTGAAGTTTCCAATGTTATAAAAGAGGTCAACACCACCTCTGAATAGAGCCCATATTATAATAGGATGGAAATCTCCTCTGCCCACGGTCTGCAGCAGTCGATTGTGAAATCAATTTGCACGGGCACAGTCCAGTGGATGTACGCTCACAGAATAAATCTGCCCTTGTCAGAGAGGCCAAATCTGCCCTTGTCAGAGAGGCCACAGGATGGGTTGCTGTAGAGAAATGAAGAATGTCACAGTGGTACAGCGGAGGGTGCTTTTCTCGAGCTGGGGGCTTGAGCTCTTACTTGGAGCTTGTTTCGAGGGAGGTTTTGCATTCACTGGTGCAATCACTGATTGACCACTGAGGCGGACTTGATGCTGACATGTGCCAAGTTGGGAAAGATTTATTTCCCCCAATGATTTATGACAGAAGAGTCTCTCATCTTCAACGATCGCAAGATCCTCATCCTCGGTTTAAAATCCCTCCACTGCCTCATCCCAACTTATCTCTGTGACAACCTGTACCCCTACCGCCCCGAGCACTCTGTGTGCTCAATGCCTGCCTCATGTCGTCCCCCCCGCCCCACCCACTATCAGTGGGAGAGCTTTCAGCCATTCTATCCTCTACTCCCTGGAACTCCAACTGGAGTCTTTCGTCTCACCCTCTCCCACCTGAACATGCAATCAGGTTTAATGTATCACCCAAAGGATGGGACGTCTCTCACTGCGTTGAGAGACGTCCTATTCTTTAGATGATACATTAAAAGCCTAGCATAGACTGCGTTCAACATCCTGACGTGGGGATTGAACCCACAACCCTCTGACTCAAAGGTGGGAGTGCTACCACTTGAGCCAGGCTGACAGATGTGTACAAGTGCAAAGTCACTACATTTGACAACAATCCTCTGTGAAGTGTCTTGAGATGTTGCAAAGTGAAAAGCGCAATATCAAAGCCAAGGGTTATTTCTGATATTTACCACATCACTCACGGCAAATGTTCATCCCTACATTGTATATCATTGTATATATCTCCCTAATTACAACATGCACAGCCATTAACATTCTGAAAGTGACATTGTATTTCTCTCTATTGATTTGTATTGTCACTGTTTCCAACTCAATGTCCTGATCTAGTCTGACCAACTCATTTTAAGGAGGGAGGGAGCAAGTCAGAGGGACTCTGGGATGGAGTTCCAGAGAACAGGCGGGCAGAATGGCTTGCTCATGGGTGAGGTGGATAGGGCAGGGGACATGAACTAAGGGGAGCGGTCAAGTTGGGTTCAAGACAGAATGTTGGTGTAGTCAAGGTTAGGTAAGGGAAAAAGGAGTGGATGAGGGCCCTGGACGCCATAGGTGAGAGGTAATGGCAAGCCAGGCAATATGGCGGTGGAGGCGCTGAGCAATGTCCCACCAACAGCAGTTGTGGCCAAATTTATTTGGGGGAATTGTTGGTCAGATCACTGGGAGAAACTCCCTTCTCTTTTCAAGTTGTAGGGATCCTAAATGCCCAACTGAACAGGCAGACGGGCACCTCGGTTTAACATCTCATCCAAAAGACCGCACTTTCAACAGTACAACACCCTCCCAGTACTGCATTGGAGGGAGAGACATTCATTTGTGGATCAAAGACCCACATCGGCACTTTGAACTCATGTACCATGGGTCTTAAACCCACAACATGAAACAGAATTTTTTCCAGATGGTCGGGTCATTTCAGAGATACCATCTAAACAGTGGTACAATCTAAACAGACCCCAAATGGCACGACTGCTAAGTGGAGCAACATGAAGGATGTACCCTCATACAGGTCTATTTTGCGGTATTTGTTAACTAATTTCTTAATTAAGTACGTTCACAAACATCGCTCTGACTCAGGAAAATCCCCTCTTCCTCCAAACGCATCCCCCCCCCCACACCCTTCTCCCTCTCCCTCGTCGGTGTCATGGATTGCTGCTTTTCTTAATTAAGAAATCAATCGTAAAATTCACCCACAATGAGAAAAGAGATATTTTAAATTGCTACATTTAGGAGCACTCCCAATTCTGCGGTTTTAAAGGAAAGGTTGAAAACAACGACAAAAAAATGCGTGTCAGCTTACCACTATAATTTCTTCATATCCACAGGCGATATCGTACGCTGGGAAAGATTCCGACCAGCCCATAGCGGTACAGTTCTTGCTGACATTTCCTTTAACAGAAAGATGAAGGATTCCACAATTGGTCAGTTGCCTACAACCGGTCGTAACAGCAACAACAACAACAATAATAATCCTTGCATTTAATATAGCGCCTTATCATGTTGTCGATCAGTCTCAAAGCGCTTCACAGAATATACTCTAAAGTAAATTGACTGTGTATTTTATGGGTGAAACCCGGAAGCCAATTGGGCACAGCAGTGTCCCACAAACAGTTGCGAATTGAGTGACCAAATTAAATATATATAAAAAAATTGGAGGGACTATTACCCCTGGAAAGCAATCCCCCAATAGACTAACAACTGGGTTTCTGCTTCTTGCTAGGTAAACAGAGGCGTGTGGAGTAAGAAAACTTGCATAAGGTTTTTGCCCCACCCGGGAATTGAACTCGGGTCCTCTCATTTGTGAGGCAAGTCCGCTAACCACTATGCTACTGGACACCACTAATACAATATTACATTTATAAAGTGCCTTTCTCAGCGGGAGGACATCTCAAAGCACATCACAGAGCCGACAGGAAGCCCGAGCTAGGGGTGAGGGGAGCTGAGGGGTGACTGACTGAAAGAGCGAAGCATTGCTAGATGTCTACCACACACATCTTGAAATCCTTCTCTCTTTCAGCGTTCTATGTAAGAAGATTGTACAGCACGGAAATAGTTCAATCGGCCCAACTGATCCATGCAGCTGCTTGTACTCCATGTGGGTCAAACGCTACATGCTTTAAACTTTGAGAGAACTTTCATGGCTACTGTTCCCACAGGACTTTAACTTAAATCGTAAGCGTCAACTTTATCTAATATAATGTAATAATATAGCAACTTATCACATCGCCGAATGTCTGAAAACATTATAATTGGACACATTCAATTTACCCAACAAAAAAAAGATAAAGTGATTATAACGGACAGGCAAATACTTGTAAGAGAAGAAAAAAAACACAAATGGTCCAGTGCTAAAACAATGAAAAAGCTTTGGCAATTGTCTTTTGCACTTGACAACCTCTGTAAGTGAAGCAAAGTTCTGTTAAACAGTGTTTTTGGAACTGATCCATAAATGGCATCAGAACTAGGGCCAAGTTTCAGTGGAAGAGTCATAAAACCTCACAACATTTAAAGCACCGATCTTTAGACAAATCAAAATGGCTGATATTCTGACCCAGACGCCTTTTTATTTGCAGAACAGCCCTCTAAGCCTCCAGGTAGTTTTACGTAGGTTTTAAGAGTTTCTTTTTGTTTTAAAAAAGAAGATATTATTAAAGGGGAAGAAAATGTTGGGTGATATATTTATCGCATGGCGAGTGCATCAAACTGCATCGCTACGTCGCAATGAAGGAGTGAAGTTTCAGTTACTATAAAACATTGCGTGGTGGGTTTATAAATAAAAGGGAAGGTTGACCAGGCCCTTTCTCAGGGAGATGCTGCCCCTTTAAAACATCAGACTATTCACAGCGCGGTGGTGATTTACGGTGTGTGTGTTACTAAATTCGCAGTCTAACTCAAACAGTATTAAATCAGTTGTTTTAACCTTTTGAACAGGGCTGTTAAACAACAGACAAAAAATTTGGTTCGCAACTCACATGTTTGAGGTTGGGAAATGGGGGTTAAAAGTGCTGCATCGTCAGACGTACAGTCCTTTGGATGAGTTGTTAAACCCAAATCCCGTCTGTTGGTTCAGGTGGATGCTAAAAATTCCACGTGAAGTGGGCATACACTTCATGGTTGATTGTGGGACAATTTTTGTGCCCCAAGTTGGCTTACATAACAGACAGTTACTACACTGTAGTGTAAATCCCATGAAGTCTTTTAGATGATCTGCCAACGTGAATGGCGCAGTAACAAAGGCAAAGGTGATTAATATTTCTAGTTTACCTAACCAGCCCTAACTACTGGAGGCGTGACACCTTCCCTTCATTCAGCCCGCCCCGCTCCTTCTTCTATATCCATCTTCTTCTTCTCCTTCTTCTTCTTCAATCTTCTATACTAATAAAACAACAATGTCTATCTATCTGTCTGCGCTTCAAGAAGGCTGTCAATAACCGATTGACGTAAAGACATGCTATATACCTCATCAGAAAGGTCTTGCAACTGGGAGTGACATGGGCATATTTGATTTGGGGCATCGTTCATGAGTTATGCCCTAAAATATAGCTAAGCTAAGCCACGGCAACAACAAAAAAATTAGATTTTTAAAGTGCCTTTCACATCGGGAGGACGTCCCAGTGATTATAAACTATACATGTATATTTATCATTATAAAGATGCCTAAATCAAACCTTACAAGGATAAGTAAGTGTGTCTATCTGTGTGTCAATCCACATTCTATAATGGATCGTTTGGTTCCAAGTGAAGCTGCAAACGGGTACAGCTAATCTCATATAAAGTGAAAAGGGTCAACATGATAGCCTTCCTAAAATCATTTTGTTCCTTAGTTAAAAAACGAGGTTAAAATATGTTTTAACAACAACACATTACATTTGTGTAGCGCCTTTCATGTCAGGAGGACATCCTGAAAGCGCTGACATCCCAAGGCATTGTTAAAATAATTTAACATTCCCCCGTTCCACCCGATATCTGAGTCACGGTAAACTCCAAAGCCAATGGAAAGGTTCTGCGAGCAGACATCTTGCCAACCCCCAACCCCTTCTGATTCCACCTCGGATCCAAATCCCTGACTCTCCAGCGCCTTGGGACGTCCTCCCGAGGCGAAAGGCGCTATACACGTGTAATTTGTTGTTGTTGTTCCCCCCATCACAGCATCGAACTGAAGGTGGAGTCCAACATTTCAGGTTTCAGCATAGCTTATGACCTGCCAGCCACCTTGATGTTTTGACCCCAAACTAGCAAAGACGGGAACATTTGCAACGTAAAATGTAAAACATCGAGAATACTGCAAGTCCATTGAGAGCCATTGCATTTCCCCAAACAAACAGTTAAAAAGTACAAAGACCTATTTTGTCGCTGAAGTGTCTGAATAGTTTTGGACAGTGAACGGTGACGGTTTCTCCAACCTTGGCCGGCAACCAGCAGGAAAGGTTGGCCCAGGTACCATGGCAACCTGGAACCAAAGAAAAAAAAATCAATTATTGATCTATTTTTATAAAAAGAACACCAATCTTCGATAAAATACACAGTTACTACACTTTGCAGTAAATCCTCCCAACGTGAAAAGTGCTACGGCAAATGTAAGGATCAATTTAGTTATTTTTTCCTAAATTACCAAATATCTATATCACTTTTATAATAATAAATAACAATAATAATCCTTGCATTTGATATAACGCCTTATCATTGCTTCGAGATGTCTCAAAGCGCTTCACAGAATATACTGTAAAGTAGATTGACTGTGTATTTTGCTGGCAGCCAATTGCACCCAGCAGTATCCCACAAACAGTCGTGGATTGAGTGAGCGTATCTTTTCTGAAGGGATTATTACCCCCGGGAAAGTGGGCCACCAATCGATTAACAACCGGGTTCCAACTTATTGCTGGGTAAACAGAGTAAGGAAACTTGCCTAAGGTTTTGCCCTGACCGGGAATCGAACCCAGATTTGATTTGAGCCTATATAACCTTCTGAGGCAGTGGTTTATCACATGGTCCCAACCTTCTGTGTGATGAAATGGTCAATGACCCATACTCGTATCTTTATTTGAAGTTTCTCATTCACGATAATACAGTACCAACTCAAATCAGCTCAGTTCGGAGGAGAGAAACAATCGTAAATTGCAAAATATTCAGAAGGTCAGGCAGCATCTATGGAGAAAGAAAAGTGAGTCAACGTTTCGGGTCTGCCGAAGGGTCGGGGAACGAAACTTTGACTCACTTTCCTTTCTCCATAGATACTGCCAGACCTGCTGAGCGTTCCCAGTGACTTCTATTTTTGTTGGAGAGAAACGGTCATGATGCCCAGTGTTAGAGGAATGAGCTATGAGCATTAAATTGAAAATCTAGGGCTCTTTTCAGTCTTGAAAGAAGATGTCTCAGAATAGGACCTCGGATAGGTGTGTGTAACATTTTAAATGGGATCGAAAAAGTAAACCCAGAACAATCCTTTAGGATGCACCAAGACAGTGGAACAAGAGGACATAGGTTCAGAGTTGCGAAGGGCAATTTCAAAACAGATACTCAGAGACATTTCTTTACCCAGAGGGTAATTAATGATTGGAATAGGTTGTCAGGAGGGGTGATTGAGGCTGGGACACATTTAAAATATGTGCTCGTGCTGTGAGACAGGAGGACTTTAGGGTGTTTGTTTTCAGTTGATTACTCTATGTGAAGGGCGCTCTACAAATGTAAGTTGTTGTTGCTGTTGTGATCTTGTAAGGTGTTTAAAACGATAAAGGGATTCGATAGGGTAGATACAGAAAAACTATTTCCTCTGGTGGAGAAATCCAGAACATAGGGGCATAATCTTAAAATTAGAGCTATGCCATTTAGGAGCGAAATTAGGAGGCAGTTTTTCACCCAAAGTGTAGTGGAAATCTGTGACTATCTAAAATTTACAAGGCATAGGTGGATAGATTTTTGTTAGGTCAGGGTATCAAGGGATATGGAGGAAAAGCGGGTAAATAGAGTTGAAGTACAGATCAGCCACGATGTGATAGAATGACGGAACAAGCTCAAGGGGCTGAAAACCTATTCCTGTTCCTGCGTTCCCATGTAAGAAGCTTTCCTCATGCTGTGTTTTTACCCTGCAGTTCTGGAAGCTCAAAGGTGGTGTTAAATAGGAGACATTCAAGTCGAATTTCAAGCCTCCACTGTGTTTACATGACCCGCAGACCTCAGGAGGCTGCCTGTGGCAAATGACATTATCCAAATGATACGTAATAACATTCCTTTTAACCTCTCTTTTACTGCCGCGGCGTTAAATCTCTGAGAGCTATTCTGCTTCTTTCTGTGGATTTAAATACCACGAAGTAAGGAAGATGTTATTCGTCTACACGAAGTTTATAATTCTGAGGAGCCTTCGCACCCGGATCTAGATTGACTCCATTTATGTCTCATTTTAGGAGGTCTAAAATTTGAGAAAATGTTGAATTTGGTCTGTACTCTTCTCAGAAGCCTGTTTTCTGTAAATCCTTGAGAGAAACGTTCAGAAAAATAGCTCACAAAATTCAGGCTGTGTTAAAGAATTTCAGAAATTCTGGACACTGTAAACATTAATAATTCTTCCATTTGATATGGCGCCTTATATCGTTGAGAGGTCGCAAAGTGCTTCACAGGATATACCGTAAGGTTGTGGGTGAAACGGGCTTCTGAGTTAAGACCGAATTCAACAATTTGCCAAATTCTGGACACCCTAAAATGATACTTAAATGGAATCAACCCAGAAACGCCTCATAAACCTAGAAATCTAGATTTGGATTAAATTTTATCCCCATTGTGGTCCAGACTGGGATCCGGGTGGATGTTAAGGATCCCACGGCACGCTTCGAAAAGAGAAGGGACTTTCTCCCGATGTCCTGGACAACATTCCACCCAAAATAAAAATAAAAACTCAATGCGGATCCTTGCCTTGCAAGCAAGAGGATCCGAGTTCAATTTCCGGGCAAGGCGAAACTTTAGGCAAGTTTCCTTACACCGCACGCCTCTGTTTACCTACCAGTAAACAGGAACCCGGTTGTTAGTTGGTTCGCAGATCGCTTTCCGAGGGTAATAATCCCTCCAAAAGAACAATTTGGTCACTCAATCCACAACTGTTGGTGGGACACTGCTGTGCGCAATTGATTGCTGCATTTGGCCCACAGAATACATAGTCAATCCACTCTATTCTGGGAGGAACTTTGAGACATCTCAACGATGATGAGGGGTTATATCAAATGCAAGGATAATCCTTTGTACGATTAGCGGATTGATTTTCCGTGGGTAATAATCCCTTCAAAAAAATGTTTTAATTGGTCACTCAATCCACGACTGTTTGTGGGACACCTCTGTGTGCAATTGGCTTCTGTGTTTCGCCCACAAGATATGCAGTCAATTTGTAGCCCACAGCTCTAAAGCCAACTGCTCTCCCAGCTGAGTTGAGCTAACAAGGACAGCACGGGGATTCAGTCTGTGACCTTCTGAGTCTGCAGTACTCTTAGGCATTTGTTCCCTGCCGATGACAGACCAGCTAGCCTGTGTCAGCACGTCTGCCGGGGACAGACGAGTTACTGGGTGGGTGGAGGGAAGCACTTGGTTCCTATTAACCCTGCAAGCCAAAGCCCTAACGGGTAAATAAGGTGGTCGTGAATAAGGAGACGTCTCAAAGCGCTTCGCAGAATATACTGTAAGGTGAATTGAAAAAAATGGTGCTCCAAGATTTTTGTTGGTCGGCCGGTAGACAACCGTCCGACCAACAAAAAACTTGGAGCACCATTTTTTATTCACAGTTTTAGTAATTTCTTAGTAATCTCCCAGTTAATCTTAGAGCAATCTCCCAGTTAACTTGTTTATTCCTCACTCCCTCCTTCTGACATTAGTAACAACATCCTCAGTCACTCTGTCCCGGGAAATCTCTCGTAAAAATCTGTTTGCCTTATATCCTCTCTCCCTCCAAGTCTCTCCTAAATTCATATCCTCACAGCACTATTTGAAAAGAGAAGGGAGTTTCTCCCAATGCCCTGATCAACATCCCCCAGATGAAACTGGTCATTCACTTCACGACTGTTTGTGGGACATTATTGTGTGCAAATTGGCTACAGCATTCGTCTACTAAATACACTTTGAGGGGGTGGGGATGAGAGAGTTGGGGTTCCAGAGGTGAGAGCTGTGGTTGCTGAAGGCTTGCATACCAGTGGTGGCATGGTGATGGGGAGAACAAGGGAAGGGGTGAGCAGGAGAGTGGGGTAGGAGAAGATCAGAGCGATGGGGAGGTCCTAGGGCATGAAACAATTTATGGGTGAAGGTAGAGGCCTTGAAGTGGAGACGGGAGCTGAAATCTTTGACCAACATTGGTGAAATGTGGGTTAAAGAGATGACCATGGAAATCATCCAGGGTAAATGCATTACGGCATATCTAAGAAGCAGAAATTATTCAGTTTGAAGATGAATTATCTATACTTGGACAAAGATAATGGAATATATTTTTAGTTTAAAACGCCATCAGCTTTCTAGATCTCTAGATTTAAGCATTAGAAGTGAACTGCAGGTAGAACTTGTGGTCAGCAGTAAACTGGGATAGATTCCACAGTAGAGTCCTCTAGCGTATCGGTTAGGTGCTATTATCAAATTCAAGGATTATTATTATTATTATTACAGACGATTGTCACGGATAGAATCCCTGGGCTGGCAACGCTACAGTAATGCAGGGGGCTTGATGTGTTGTTGTTGTGTATGCTGCACAGTTTGTGAGTGTGTTGGTTCGAGCCCATGAACATGGTTTGCAGCCTACAAATTTAGAAAGCTCTTTCTGGCTTGTCTTTTGAGGAACAAAATAAGTTGTATTTTTATAACGTCTTGTCAGGTCAAAACGTGCTTCAACAAGAACAATGTAGGTTATATAATAGCAACCTTCACACGGGGTAGTGTCTCGGAGCACTTCAGAGAATAAAACCCTGCCACGTTTAGTGGGAGTTTTTCTGCAAACAAGTGCGACAACCATTTGTGCCAGCAAATACCCAAAGCGACTGATTAATTTTATCGGGAGATTGTTGGTCAGGACACCGGGAGAAACTCCCTTCTCTTTTCGAGTAGTTTCATGAGATCTTTCATGTGCATCTGAACAGGTCCTTGGTTTAACGTTTCTGTTATGCTCTCAACAAATAATGTGTAGAACACTCTTGTTTCAACTCAGAAGTTACAAATCCAAAACACTCTAACCAAAAAAAAAACCTTTACTCAGTTTTCCCTACTTGCTGCTTTTCTACCTCCTGATCCCCTTCCATTGGTCCTAGTCAATTGGTCCTTATTGTCTTAATGAGTATCCAACAGTTTCATCTGAAGAACGATGCCTCCACCCAGTACTGCACTGGAGCGTGATCAGAGGTAGAAGCTCAAATCTAGCATCACGGTGCATGAGTTTAATCATTTTCCCAAAGGGAGTGAAAAAAAACTGCAATCTAAAATCCCTGGTGAAGTCAACAAAAGCCACTTGCATTTACATAACCCCTTCACACGATCACAAAATTGGTTTTGATACAGAAGGACTTAAATAAGTCCAGTGTCCTGGCCTCTACCACTTTTGCTAGCAACCTGTTTCAGTCATCGATTACCCTGTGACTAAAGACAAACTTTCTGGTACCTGTTCTGAAATTGCCTTTTAACAACTCTAAGCCTATGTCTTGAAGTGCTGAAGGCAAAGCGTTAAAGAAGGTTTTTAAATACAATTAAGTCAGTTTTAGGGCTGACTGGGGAGAGGGAAGGAACTCTAATGTTACACAGAGGACTCTAACATATGGTTTTACATCCTTACAGACAGCCATTTATCTGTCCTTGCAGCAGAGGGGTCGGGAGCATGAAACTGGGTTCAGTCGACCCTGAATGCTTTCGCTGGAAGCCAAACAGACTTCTGTGCAAACACAGACTCGTGTGGTCAGAGCATCTCTGCCTAGTCTAAGAGTTTACGGTGAGAATAACTTTTTAATCTCATTTAAAAAACAATCCCATAAAGACGTTTTTTTTGAGCAGAGGCCAAATCGATTCTCATTATCATTATCATTGCTGGATACAGAAAGTCATTATGCTTGACAGCAATTACCTGTGAAGCACTTTGAAACATTATAGGCGCAAGAGAACTGCAAGCTTGTTCCTCTCATCCAAAGACAAACCATGCCATCAGGACCAATAGTCACTGGTTGTACAATAACCATACGATACAGGACGTCTCAAAGCGCTTGACACTGCAAGCTGGGCACCCGAGCTGGCGTGGGAGCCACAGAGGGTGGGGAGGGAAAAGATGACCAAAAGGCACTTTGTTTATCACAGGGTGTTATCTTTCCGAAGGTCCATAAGTGGATGCTATTATTACAACCAACAACGACTTGCATTTATATAGCGCCCCTCGTGCAAGTGTCCCAGAGCGCTTGACAGTGTCAGAGCCTGATGCCAAGACGGAGGGAGAGGGGAATGTGAACGTAAACACGATCGAAAAAGAAGGTCTTCACGTGCAACCTCAAGGCGGAGGGATTTGGAGTCCTGTAGCTGAGTGGTTGAAGCACACGCCTCTATTTACCCAGCAGTAAGTAGGAACCTGGTTGTTAGTCAATTTGCGGATTGCTTTTCCGGGGGTAATAATTCCTTCAAAAAACATAAAAAACAATAATAAACTTGTTCACTTCAATCCACGACTGTTTGTGGGGACGCTGCTGTGCGCAATTGTCTGCTGTGTTTCGCCCCACAAATATACAGTCAATTCGCTTTACAGTATATTCTGTGAAGCGCTTTGAGACGTCTCGAAGACGTGGAGCCGGCCAGGTTGATATGGGGTCAGCAAGTCGCAGAGGTAGGGAGGGGCAAGGCCGTGGAGGGCCTCGAAGGCGAGGACGAGGATTTTGAACTGTATCCTCTGGGGGATGGGGAGCCAGTGGAGCCGGGCGAAGGTGGTGGGTGATAGGGTCACGACATCAGTGAATGACTAAGTTTATTTCCGAGATTGTTGGCCAGGACGCTGGGAGAAGCTCCCTGCTCTTTTTGAATGGGATCCTTAAGGTCCAAATGAATTAATTCAACTCAAAGACCCGACATGGGGCTTGAACCCAAAACCTGCATGAAAGGCGCTACACCAGGTGCAAAGAGTCTTATCGTATAGTTAGCGGAATACCAATTTTTTTTAACTTAACTAACCGGTGAGTGAGGTTGAAGAGCTGTAGAAGTTGTCTAGCAACTACTCTACGTGATCTGTGTGAAAGAGACCAGCGTTGACACAGCTGTGCTCGAAAGGGAGCCCGTTGCGTCAGTAGCTCTGCAGGTTCCACAGAGATCCCAGGAAAGAGTCCGGGACACTGGAGTTAAAAAAAAAAAAAAAAAACACCTTGATTCTGTGACGGGGGACAATAGAGTGGATATTTCTGGAAGGTTGGGATTAGATAGGCCTTCTTCATCCAGACTAATCTTGTGAACAATGGTGTGTGACGGGGAAGAGCATTTGACATTCCAACCTCCCCTTCCCATCAGAGAAGTAGCATTCGAACTAGTATTTTAAAAGGATCTGGGGGGAATGGGTATGCATAGGCGGGGTGGAAGATGTGGTTCGAAATAAACAATAATGGGGGACGTTAAGCTTTTAATTTGCAGCTTGTTTGCATCAGCAATGAGGGCTTCTTCGATACACACTCGAGTTGTCGGTAATGAAAAGGAAATGTAATCAGGAGCACTTCATATTTTGCTCTCAATCACTCGAACAGTATTTTGCACTTCAATCAACCCCCTAACTCTGAAACGGGCTTCTCAAATCTTGCACTTCTGCTGCCGGGAATTAGATAGCGACTCAGCAAAGGCAAGGATTGATTGCTACAAGATGCCAACAATCACTCAGATAAAATTGGTCACTCACCACACGGCTGTTTGTGGGACATTGCTGTGTGCAAATTGTCTGTCATATTCACCTAAAAGCATAGAGTCACCATTTGGAACTCCATCCCACAGTCCCTTCGCCTCTCCCCCTCCTTCGAGACCCGTCTCCTCTTCGAATGCGCCTTTAATCACCCTCTAACCCCCACCCTTCCTGCCCTGCACCCCTTCTGATCCCAACCCCCAGCTCCGGTGGATATCCTTGATTGTGCAGGGCTTTGGGACATCCTCCCGATGTGAAAGGCGCTATTCAAATATAAACTGTTGTTGTTGTTGAGCTTCACGGTGAAATCTTGTGAAATGCTTTGAGAAGTCTTGATGATGTGATAAAGCGCTTTACCAAATTCAAGGATTATTACTATTATTTTATTCTATTTTGGCCCAATTGTCTTCTCTGGTCCTCTACATTCCTGTGTAAACTAGTGACTAAGAGATAATCAGAAACTAAATATTTGTCTTTTATTAATGACAGTGTTCTGTAATCGTTCCGCACAACCTCACAATTAACTTTGGTCACCTTTCTCTAAGCCCCTCTTACTCCAGCCCCCTCCCCCCATGACTTCTCTATACCCCACTCAACTCAAGCTTTTCTTAGTTGAAAATGTCAGATTTATGTCACTTACAACGACCTCGCAGGCCACAGGCTGGCTACCACTGGCCTAGACTTTATTTACAGACTCAGTCAAACACCTCATCCACGCAGAAGCAGAATGAGGTGACCTAGGGCCTCTGCTGTTTCTGCCCCTGTTCTTAGATGTTCGGAGGTCACTATCAATCTCTAAATGGATGCCACCACTGTCTGAGCAATGACACCATTACAGGCTATTGCCTGAGGTCTTAAATCCCTCTATGTTTGCCTCTACCAGTGCTTTACAGTTAAGAAGATATTTCCATTGGCAACCTTATGCCCAAGTACAATTTTCTGCTCTCTTCTTCACAAATCACTATGACATCTAAGCTTAGGGTCAGCTGCAAACTTACTGAGGTTCCCAAATCCAGGTCATTTATATATAGACTGAAAAACTGGGGCCCAAGGTTTGTGCCCTGGGGATATTAGTTGTCACTGCCCATCAATCAAGCAATATCCCCTTTAGTCTAACACTCTGCTTCCTACATCCCAATGAATTTCCTATTCACAATCACAGTCACCAATCCCCCTCACATCCTGTCTAACATCTCAGTAGTTCTGACAAAGATCTCTGTTATTATTATTATATAAATGCAAGTTGTTCTTGACCTCCATTGTGGCAATGAATTTTGCACGGCAATGTCTCGCACACATCCATGAAGTGAGCGACCAATTTTAATTAGGGGATTATTAGCCAAAAAGAGAAACTCTCATTTCTTTTTGAATAGCACCATGGGATCTTTAACGTCCACCTGAACAGATAGATGTCTCATCGAAAGGATAGCACCTTTGACACAGCAGCACTTGCCCAGGACTATATTGGAGGGTCAGTTTACACTTTGAGTTCAAAGTCCCCGACGTGGGACTTGAACTCACTTTCTTCTTCTGACTCAGAAGGAAGTGTACTGCCGACTGAGCCATCTGGAACCTTATTTTAAACAGATCAGTTGTCAGGAAGGGGTCAAGAAGGATTTGAAATAAAATGAAAGCTTTGAGATCTGCTTTGCTCAGATTAAAGTGATTTAACAAAATGTATATATATGTGTGTGCATCAGAGGCTCAGTTTTCATATTCTTGAAGCAACTTGTGTCTTTTCGGAAGAAAAAGAAGTAGCTCCCAACCTTTAACGATCCTTGTATTCGATATATCATCTTTAACATTCGGAGGACATCTCCCAATGTTAAAGTGCTTTGGGATGTTACCCTGCATGAGGAGCACTATATAAATATACACTGTTGTTGTATCACAAAATGCTTCACAGGATTTACTGCAAAAATACAGTGACTGTGTACTTTGTAGGTGAAGTATCTTTGATTAATCACTGAAACAGGGCACACCGTGAGTTACATATTCAACACATCAAATCAAATTTCAGCTGTAAGATTTCTTTAAGCATCCTTGGTCTTCCAATTTACAGTTTGTGCTTTTTGTTACTTACTTACTGTAACATTAATTGACCTAAATTGAACATATCAATTAGGGCTGAATTATGGAGTGGTTGGTTCTTTGGATTCTGGCTCGCTACTTAATGGACCAAAATGGTGAAGAATAATTTCACTTGATTTATCCTAAAAGGGAAGCCTTTTATCCTCTTAGTATGGGATAGATTTTAACACCGCATATGGGAGCATTTTAATGTATTCTCTCAATTTTGACCGAGTAGTGTAAAATTAGGCACCAATGGAGTTGAAGGCGATATTATACCATAGACAAGAAATGGTTTGGAAATAGGAGGCAGAGGGATGGTACAAAAGGTATGTTCTCTGATTAGTGGCAGTGGCAACAGGTGTCCCACAGGGTTTGGTGCTGGGACCCCAGTTTTTCTTCTTGTGCATCAATGATCTGGAACAAAATCTTTGTAAATTTGTGGGTGAGACTAAACCTGGAGGTGTTGTCGATTATGGGGAATAGGTGAAAATACAAAAAGAAAATACATGGATTAAGCGAGTGGGTAGAATAATCCTTGCATTTTTTACGATATAGCGCCTTATCACATCTTCGAGACGTCTCAAAGCGCTTAACAGAATATACTGTGAAGTGAATTGACCGTAGATTTTGTGGGCAAAACGTGGCAAACGGAAAACTATGGCAAATGAGTTTAACACTGTAACATGTGAGCCTAGTATACTTTAGATATAAGAACAATGGTTGGGAGTATGACCTAAATGGGGAAACACTAGCTGGGGTAGATGAGCAGAGTGATCCAAGGTTTCAAGTACGTATATCATTAAAATCTAGAAAGCAGCTAGTAACGTAAAAGGGACGCTGGCATTTATGAAAAGAGGTGTGCAATATAAATATAAGAAGGTGTTCCTCCACTCATATAGAGCACTAGTCAGACCTCATTTGGAATAGTGTGTTTGCAATGAATGGATTTCGGTAACATTCACGTTGACTCTATTGTAAAACTATTTCCAATCGACAGACACTGGAGATGATAATTCACGGACATTCACTTGATATTTAGGGGAAAGATGACCAAAAGCAGGGTGAATCTGGAAAGTAAGGACAATTTCTTAAAATCAAAAAGTTTAAACCAGTTGAGAAGTGAAATGGGGAAACAAAAAAAACTCACAGAAAGGGACGTGGAATTCGTTAAATATAATGAAAGGCAATAAATGGATGCCGGGTCGATCAGAAATATTTTAAGAGGAAAGTGGATGAATATTTGGTGGGGGGGATAAGGTACAAGCACAGGCAAAGTGTAGATCAGTCATTGTGTAACAGTATAGTGGAGCAGACTGGTTGGGGGGTGGTCTCTAGGTAATGGCAAATAAATTGATATAAAAGGCAACTTGGGTGTTATACCAAGGGCAGCTCCAGCGACCACATTACTTTTTGGGGGTCAGCCGGGTGTCTAACACACGCGGAAACCCGTCACCGTTGCGTAAGAGTATCCTAACCAAGCTGAGAATTCCATGCATCCCACCTACACATGGAAATCCCAGAGATAGGTTGTTGGAATGGAATGCGCTCCCTCTCCCTGGAGGAACGCATTCTGCTTAGCTAATTCTGTAGAGTATTAGGTGCATGTTGGTAAGAGCCAAGGCTTGGTGACCCCAAAGTGTATGTTGGGGCGATGCTGGCGGTTAACCAGCTAAAGCTCTTGTGAGCCTTGGAGAAAAAAAAAATGAGCGTTCATTTTTCTGGCATGAATTTAAGACCCGGGAGTAATTTAACAAACTTTTTTGCATTTTCTTTATGATCTCTGTTGGCTGTTTCTTGTCAGTGTTTTGCTCTGTAATGCCAACTCTTGGTGAAGCGCCGACACAAAAAACAAAGCACGGGGAGGAAACTCAACTGGATTTTAATTCTTATGATAAACTGGCGAAAGCGACTTATCAATCGGAACAAAATAACTTATTTTTTTAAAAAGAAGCTCCTGGAACTGAACTTAGCTGCCGCTGCACGGAATAATAATAATCTTTGCATTTGACATAGTCCTCTATCGCGAGTCGTCTCAAAGCCCTTCACAGAATTTACTGTAAAGTTTAAATGATGGTATATTTTGTGGGCGATACATGGTAGCCAATTACGCACAGCAGTGACTCGCTTACAGTCGTGAATTGAGTGCCCAAATTATTATTATTTTTTTTAAAAAGGGATTATTACCCCCTGAAAGCAATCCACCAATCGACTAACAACCGGGGTTCCTACTTATTGCTAGGTAAACAGAGGCGTATGGAGTAAGGAAACTGGCCCTGTCCGGGAATCAAACCCAGGTCCTCTCGCGAGCGCACCATCCACTCTGCTACAGGACTCCATATAGTTCAATAAGCCACTGCAATCTTGCATTAAATAACAGCTGGTGTCCTGGGATGTAAGGTGTGACATGTAAGGTGCATTCATTCATTGACCATCCTGGAGCCCAAAAGCACCCTGAGCTGAGCTGAGTCTCGCTGCTGCAGTGAGTAATAATAATAATAATAATAATAATAATCCTTGCATTTGATATAGCGCTTTTCACGTCGGGAGGACGTCCCAAAGCGCTTCACAGAACACACTGTAAAGTGAATTGACTGTATATTTGTGGGCGAACGCGGCAGCCAATTGCGCACAGCAATGTCCCACAAACAGTCGTAGATTGAAAATGACCAATTTAATTATTGTTTTTTGTTTTTGGAGGGATTATTATTAGGCTCTGTGTGGAGTAAGGAAACTTGCCCAAGGTTTCGCCCTCTGCCTGGAATTGAACTCAGGTCTCTCACTTGCAAAGCGAGTGCTCTAACCACTGAGCTACAGGACTCCAAGTTGGTGAGTTACACCCTACACATTAACTAACATCAGTCCTCACCTGTGGAGAGGTTGGTGCCGTTGAACTTGTTCAATTGGGCCAAACAGTGCAGATGCTCTTGCTGGATCTCCAGGAATACCTGACAATCCTGTTGGATCCCGTTCACCTGCAGTCACCAGGGAGAGAGAGGTCACTTGAGCGCTCACACACAGATTGATTCCCCGTCACTTCACCCCTTGGGTATGATACTGTATAACAAGCCATGGGGAAGGTGCCAGTTTAACTCTGAATCTGATCAGACCTGTTTTGTGGGAGAATGATCACCACTTAAGGTTGGTTGCTCCCTTTCTTTTACTGACTCGACACGTTACAAAGCACCCAGGGTTTGTCTGAACAATGTATGTACTGTTATGAGCATTGCACCCAGCACAGATGTCTGGATAAAAAAGAGAAGCCTTGTCTGTCGATTGCTTGTCTTTTAATGTTACCGTGCTGTGGATTACCACGGGTAATAACCCCATCAAAAACAATTTTGTCACTCACTCCATAATAATAATAATAATAATTCTTGCATTTGATATAGCGCCTTATCACATCGTTCAGACTCTCAATGACGTGAAAGTCAATGTACAAATCTAATTTGATGTTGTTGTCTCCAAGGGCTTCACAGAATATAATAATAATCCTTGCATTTGATATAGCGCTTTATCATGTCTTCGAGACGTCTCAAAGCCCTTCATAGAATATACTGTAAAGTGAATTGACCGTATATTTTGTGGGTGAAACCCAGCAGCCAATTGTTCACAGCAGCGTCCCACAAACAGTCGTGGATTGAAGTGACCAATTTTATTATTATTAAGGAATTATTACCCCGGAAAAATCATCCCTCCAATTGACTAACAACAGGGTTCCTACTTACTGCTAGGCAAACAGTGGCGTGCGGAGTAAGGAAACTCGCCCAACATTTCGCTCTGCCGGGAATCGAGCCCGGGTCCTCTCGCTTGAGAGGCGGATGGTCTAACCACTGAGCTACAGGACTCCACGACTGTTTGTGGGTCACTGCTGTGCACAATTGGCTGGTGTGTTTTGCCCACAAAATACATAGTCAATCGACTTTACAATATAATCTGTGAAGCAAAGTGATAAGGTGCTATTTCAAGGATTATTATTATTATTTTTATCTGTACTGAAAGCCCACATCAACTCGAAGCAAAGAGAGGGAAAAAAGTAAGATTGAGAAATTGCAAAGAGAGGAACAGAATCATAATAAATAATGATAGCAACAATGAAAAAAAGCATCCTTGCATTTGACATGGCGAATTTAAAGTCGGGAAGAGTTTTCAGAGAGCTCTGTGGGATTGGCAGGCAAACTCCGCAGCCAATTTGCTTGCAGCAATGTCCCACAAACAGCCCTGAAGTCAACGGCCAATTTTATCTGGGGAAGGGGAGATTGTTGGCCAAAACATTCGGAGAAGCTTCCTTTTTTTTTTCGAACAGCGACGTGAGATCTTTAATAGACTGACTAGATCTCGGTTTAATGTCTCATCTGAAGGAAGGCACCTCCAACAATGCAGCTTTGCCTCAGAGTCGTGTTGGGACTGTCAGCCTACTCTACGAGTTCAGCGTCCTTCGTAGTGGGGCTTGAACCCACAACCTCCTGACTCGGAGGTTAGAGTGTTACCAACTGAGCCAGCCTGGCACCTTCTGTACTACTTTTGCCCACAAAATATACAGTCACTCCTCTTTACGATGTATTCTGTGAAGCGCTTTGAGACGTCTCAACGATGTGATAAAGCGCTACGTCGAATGCAAGGATTATTATTATTGTTATTATTAGTAGTATTACAGGACAAGTCCCCATTAGATGAATAAAAAAGCCAGCTCGGACCTACCCAAAAGGGAGGGTGACATTAAAAGACAAGAGACGCACCCACACAAAATATCTTCTCCCTTTACTGATCCTGTGACAGCAAAATTTGCGGTACAGTTCAACAAAATTCACAGGATTCAAGGGAAACGGGAGTGGGCGGAGGGGCGGTGGGGGCGCAAAATGTTCAATAGGGTATAGAAATACTATATCACCAGAGGTCCTCCAACGCACAGACACACACACACACAGACACAATCACAGCCCCCACCCCCCACCCCCCACTCAAAAAAAAAAGAAACACACGCGTTGCAAATGGGAATCGGTTGCGAATGTTAACTGGAATTACTGTAGAGCAAACTTAACTCCCGCACGC